>NC_133331.1:235782773-236050949 GCF_042186555.1 Aquarana catesbeiana | reverse complement strand
AGAGAGCACGGGGATGCAGAAAAAGTTAGATAGGAGGAGCGGTGGGGAGACTGCACATAGTGGAATTGATTTTTCCATATTACTCCATGCAGCCGCTGAATGATCACTTCTCCTCCTCTCCTTCCTGCAGACATTCAGCGGCTGCATGGAGTAATAAGGAAAAATCAATTCCACTATGTGCAGTCTCCCCACCGCTCCTCCTATTCCGACACACAGGGAGGCTGCACGAACACTTACCTTCTCTCTGGTTGGCCAGGCAGCATAAGAGCTCCTTCCTCTTCACAATCATGGGGCACCGCAACTCAGCTGGATAGCTTCAGTGACCCCCCCGGCCCCGACTGCAGAACCAAATAGGAGGCAAGTGCGGAGAGGTCAGGTGAGCGGCACAGGCAGAAGGAGCAGCTCAGCTGCGGGTCCCACATGGACATGCCGCCTGCATACCTTGGAGCCGGGTGCTATCATGCAGCCGCTGCCGCCACCTAGAGGCCTCTACTATCCCGCTCCCCGCACTTACTACCACCGAACCGGGATGACACCTTGACAACATCAGTGATTGATCACAGGCAAATTAGGCGGCCGCGAGGCCCCTGTGACTGCGGGTCCTTAGGCAATCGCCTAATTTGCCTAATTAGAGAGCCGCCTCTGCTGACCGTTTCTCATTTTTCTCTGGGCGGACAACTCTATAAAATACCTCGGAATACAGCTCACAGCCAATCCTAAATCCTTATTCCAAGAAAACTTCATTCCCTACCGCCAATCCCTACAATTCCAATTAGCACACCTTGCCAAATTCACACTATCATGGATGGGAAGATTGGTGTCTTTCAAGATGCTTAAGCTCCCACAGCTATTATACCTATTCCGATACCCGCATCATATTTCCGTAAGCTACAGACAGTGTTAAACCGCTTTATCTGGTAGGGGAAAAAAGCGAGATGCTCACATGCTAAGCTCATCAAACATAAAGCAGCTGTTTTATTAAGGCTTGTTTGAAGGGTTCTCTCACACTGTCTCTCACTCATTAGGTGTGGGGATTAATGATCAAAAAGCTTTTCAAAAAAACCTTTTAATATTCCACATCTTTCATACATTAGTGGTGATGTTAAACTTTTTTAATGAAATTCATGTTTATTTTAAAAACCATTCCTACTTTTCCAACTATTCTCACTTCAACTTTTTCTTACGGATTTAAGCTATTCATCCAGTTACCTTTAACAATTCAGCTATTTAGCATTCCCACGCATTTTCTCCAGGAAATGCATTTTCTAGTTATAACAGCTTTTGCATTCAGTGTTTAATCTTTTCCCCTTCTTCCCTATTCAAATTTAAATTCTACCAATAGATGTCAGACCCTTTGTCTTCTTCCATTACAACTGGCCAAATGCATGTTTTTTTAATGTTTAATAGGCCTGGGAGATGAAACCCTTTATAAACAGCTTGTAGAAGACGAAAAAAACTAAAAAAAAACTAAATTGTTTTGTATTAGTTAATCCTGGGATCAGAGAAAAGAATGTATAAGCCTAACTGTAGAAAAATTCCAAGTTTTCTCATCTTTTCCTTAGTGATATATTTAGCCCAGGTTAACACTGACAGCGGGAATGAAATCTTGCGAGTTCAGCTGAACTTGCATGATTTAATTCCAGCATGTCAGTATCGACTTCGGGGGGGGATTTCAGAGACATCTGTGCGGGTTTCTGCACAAATGTCTATTGAAATCGCACCCCGAGGCCGCCAAAAGTAGTACAGAAACTACTTTGGGAATCCGTGCAACATTGCACCGATTCAGATGATGCCATGGCCGGCAATAGCTGCCGATTTGGTATGCAGTTTGACATGTCAAATCACTGCAATGTGAACCAGGGCTTATGGTAAAATCAAAACGTATTCTTTTTAAGAGTGGATCTAACCATCCAAAGGCCATTATGTGCTAGTATCAGTAATTTGTAATTCAATTGCAAGAGAAAAAAATGTGGTTTGATGAAAGGACATTTAACCAACAAGTGGTACAATACAGGTCATGATTCAATATTACCAGGACACTTAATAGATCAGCAGTTTCTGCAAAGTAGGTATGACCGCTGAGCATCTAATCTCCTAAATAATGTAATCTCTTGGAGGACAAACCAATACCGACAAATTAAAAATTCACACATCTTGTGCCATCTTGACTTTATATGGTGTCAGCTTTCTAGTAAAAGTACAGTGGAACCTTGGATTACGAGCATAATCCATTCCAGGAGAATGCTTGTAATCCAAAGCACTCGTATATCAAAGCTAGTTTCCCCATAGAAGTCAATGGAAATGAAGATAATTTGTTCTGCATTGACTTCTATTACATGCAATACCGCATGTGGCCAGAGGTGGGGGGGCGCCGGAGAGCCTCTGAAATACTCGGGGACAGCTCTGCTGAACTCGTAAAGGCTCGGAAACTGAGCATTTCCGAGTCATTCCGAGTATTTCCGAATGGCTCTGAACGGCTCCAAACCGCTCAGTGTCCCCGGCACCCCCTCACCTCTGACCAAATGCAGTACTGCACCAGACATTAGCTTGAATTCTGCTCTTTTTGCGAGACAACACTCGCAAACCGAGTCAGAATTAAAAAAAAAAAAAAAAGTTGCTCGTCTTTCAAAACACTCATTAACCGAGTTACTCGTAAACCAAGGTTCCACTGTATTTATAAAAGGTAGAGCATCTATCAGCAATACCAGCATGAGACTGTGTGTCAGGCTAAAGTGGGGAAAGGAGTGGTATACATAGAGTATCTTTTCTGGCTTTATAGCAGGACATGCTTGGAATTAGAGGTCAGCTAGGCTCAGATCTATCTGTAAAGGTGTTGTTCCAGTTTAAAAGATGCTGGTGGGAAGCAAAATGTATTTACAGCCACAGTAAGCTGAAGCAGCAGGTGCAGATAATCACCTCAAAATCCTTGGGTGCTAAGAGAATGAACTGCAATAATGTCATGAAAAGCAGAACACACTGCTGCTCAGAAGTCCATAATAAAGGCTGAGTGGAAATCAGATTCTGGGGATGCAGAGTGATAATTAAAGCCACATTTTGGCCCGATGGCACGCAGATGGGAAAAAAAAAAAAAGTGTCGAGTCCCGGGGATTAGCTGCAGGAGCAAGTCCCATTGAATGCAATTGGGGGCTACTAGCTTCCACAGGAAACTGCAGACACTATCAAGCAATTGTTATAAAGGCAATTACCTTCGAGTGATCAGCCCTGGACGCAGACTGTCTGCATCGAGGGTTGAATAAATGTGGGTGGCTGCAATTAGTTGCGGGAGCCGTCTGCCTCCCATTGTTTTCAATGGAGCATGCTCCTGCAGCTAATTGCCGTGACCCCTTACTGGTTTTATCGCATCTATGCATGGTCAGGCAAAGATGCAGCTGTGAATGTAGCCTAATATTGGGTCCACTTTGTGCATGAGCCTTAAATCCTTCACATGACAATCTTACATCACTTAGGACCTATATGTCACAACATCCAAAATGAACATTCTATTTATTATTCAAGCGCTTGTGGCAGCCTTTCATTTTTCTGTATCTGATTTGTTACACTCACAGAATCCCCCATCTCCACTCTTTGACAACACTGTACAATAAGCAGACCTCTAAAACATCAAAGAAAACAAAAGAGGGAACTGGGGGGTCCTGGTAGTTTGTGAACAACCTAACAATTGTTTTTTACCTGGGTGACCTGGCAATCGAGTTATGGCCTGCCAAGCTAAAGATAGAAAATTGTGTTTTAAAATAAGAAGAAACTTTCATGCCCTGGCCTCTCTGTAGTAGCTGCCTGAGAAGTGTGCATGTTCCCATTAAGGTCTTGGAATGGAGAAAGCCAAAGTGCATATTCTATGCATTTGGATTAAACCCACCTGACCAGATGAGGCACTTTTAACTTCATCCAAAGAGTACATTTTCATCCTTCAATATAACCAATATATGGTAACAAAGTATGAACGAGTTCGATTCAGTCAAACTAAAAAAGCAATTGCCCAGTCTGTTATTCATTATCTCTAAGCAGCTGGTGACAGTGTAAAAAGTAGAAATCAATAAATTACAATGATAATGTAATAATTTGTAGGAAGCCAGAAGATGATGATGAAGCC
Organism: Aquarana catesbeiana; assembly: GCF_042186555.1. Classification (NCBI taxonomy): domain Eukaryota; kingdom Metazoa; phylum Chordata; class Amphibia; order Anura; family Ranidae; genus Aquarana; species Aquarana catesbeiana. Next base: position 236,046,838 of record NC_133331.1, on the reverse strand, counting down.
ACAACTAGTTAAAAGGTTCCATACATTATATTCTACCAACTACACAATAAAAGAGTCCATACCTGTACAGGAGAAGCATTTGCATACCCTCCCATGGTGATGGGTACAGAAAACTGCTCCATGAACACTGGAAGAGTACCCAGTTTTCCAGGGAACACAAAGTCAAACAGAGACCATAACTCCCGCAAATTGTTTTGCATTGGGGAACCAGACAGGATTATACGATGTGGGGTACGGAACTGAGAAAGAAACACTTACATTAGAATAAAAAGAAAATATTTAGCAATCAAACAAATGCACATATCTATAATAATTTGTCATTCTATGCTAATCACCTGTTTGCAAGCCAGAGTGACTGCTGCATTAGGATTGCGGATCTTGTGGCCCTCATCCAGGATGATGTAATGCCAATTATATTTTTGCAGATCCTCTTGCAAAAGGCGCATATTAGCGTAAGATGTGATCAGAATACCACAACCTTTGCCAATTTCCCTGATCAGCTTAACCTGGCATAAGTGAAAAAAAAAAATTGTATAGGATAAAAACAAAGACAAATCTTTATATATCTAAGCTTCACTTTGTTCACAAAGTCCTACTCTACAAACGTTACAGGATTTACGATTTACTCCTGTCAGCACTATTAGAATACTCTATTTTGCGCTCAAATCTGCAGCCATACATCCATTCACAATGCTCCATGCCATGGAGAGGCCACTGGCTAACAAGGCTCAGCACTGGCTACATGGCTCCTTTGATATGTTCAATTCTGCTTAAAATTATGAATTTTAAAAAAGTGACTGTTACCTTTTTTCTACCCTCTTTTGTCAATGTTACTAAACTAATATTTTTTTTTCCATTAGGGAAACACATTGATGTGATCGGTCCAACCTCATCACTCCTGCACTGTAAGCAGTGCAGACCAGCAGGCATGCCATCAGGATCCGTGGCTACTAGCCAAAGCGGAGTTCACCCCAGCAAAAATTTAAAACTCAGCAGCTACACATACTGTAGCTGCTGACATTTAATATTAGGACACTTACCTGTCCTGGAATCCAGCAATGTCGGTACCTCAGCCGATGATTCCATCGGCTCTCAGGTGCTGCCGCCGCAATTCCTGGTAATGGAGACCTCACAGCCGGTTCCCAACTGCGCGAAGCGGTATGGCCTGGCCTGGCGGCCTGGCGGCAAAGGAAGGGAGAGGGGGCCGAACTTCTGTGTGATCTCGCCACAGCAAGCAGATAAGCAGAGCTTACACTTTTGGGTGGAACTCCACTTTAAGAGTGCTGGATCCATGGCTGTTCCAGGACTGAGGTGAATAAAACACTCTTCGAAAAAGAAGCATTACATCCTTGATCACAGGGGGTCTAGTTTCAATACTTTCTTGCTTTAATAATTTCAGTTACTGACCCACCAGAGCAAATGTACAGATAAAGAATTATGACATTTATATTTCTTTATCCGCATACTTGATTCCAAGGTATTGAAACCAAAGTGTCATACAAGCTGGTCAACTAGCTTTCTCAAAATAAAGTCAAAGTGCTAGCTCATGACTTTTTCTCATGACAAGTATAGGTCTTGACTTGTTAAATATTTAAAGCTGATCTCAAGGTTTCATTTACAGTATATGTGAACCCTTCCCTTGTAAAACAGCCCAGTTTAAAATAGAAATGAAAGGAAAAACATTTGTATCTACTCATAAAAAAAATGATAAATACCTTTTTTTTTTTTTTTTTTTTTAAGTGATCAAATACCCTCTGTTCTTAGCTGCATAAGGAGCTTGGAGAGATAGGGGTGATGAAACAGCAGTGCACTTTTCTTCCCAGTGAATAGCTGTGTAGGGAAGTGTGTCAGCACAAGTCTAATCATTGCAGAGTTCCCTGCACAGCCAGAAAACTGATCACACTGTGCTCTTATGATTAGTGTAGTCAGTTTTTAATAGGAAAGCAGAGGGACTGGTAAGAACACCAGGTATTTCACACAAAGGAAGCAATACAAAGAGAACAGGTAACTTTTTAACATATGTACATGGTAAAACAGGCACATATCAGGAATATGAAATGTTAGGATAACATATTCTTTAAATAGTTCATTTGGCCCATGCTGGTCCAAACTATTTATGTCACTAACAGTTGCAGCAGTTGTCAGCACTGTGTAAACTGTATGTAGCATCAGCTACATACACTATACAGCACTGTGTTCCAGGAACTTACTGTGTCGCTCCCAGAACAAAAACAGAGCTGGGCTGCATACTGCTCAGAGAAAGCTTTGTATTACATGAACTAATACAAAGCTTCCTCTGATTGGCTGAGGCATAGTTTGTGACATCATCTACCTGCCTCTCCGCTTCAAAGACTACAAAGCTCCCTGTGCTTGGCTGAGCAGCGCTGAGCCCGGCTCAATTTTGCTTAGGGAGAAGGAGGGGAAGTTCTCATCCCACTGCAAGAACACAGCTGAGGTTACATACTGTTTATACAGCGCACACAGATGTTGCAACTGTAATGATGTTAAGTTGTTTAGACCAGCTTGGTTAAATGAAACATGGAGATCAGCTTTAAATTTCCAGTTACTGCCCAATTCTAAGCAGCAGTGCATCAGATTCAAGCCTAGAGAGTCAGGCAGTGTAAGAAATAACTACTGGCCAAGAGAGAGGGTAAGAAAAAAAAGCCTTTAACACCAGCCACAAAAAAAAAAATCAAGCGATATGTGACCAAGTGTCTGATCTTAAAGGTAACATGCACTGCGAGAAACATGTAGGTTGTCATTGCAAACCTCTTCCACTGGCAAATACCTACTGTCACGCTGATCCAATGAGCTCAGGCTTCATTCACATCTGAACATATCAGAATCATGGGCAGAATTGCGTGATTCTGCCTGCATTTTCGGAACGTGCTAAAATGCATAATGTGCATTTAGGTGCCATTTATTAATGGCATCCCAAACGCGTTAAAGAAATACCTGAAAAACAAGCAAGAACATGCCAAAGTTGGCTCTAAAAGAAGGGTACAGGAGCTACTTTGGCACATTTTAGGAGTACAGGGCTGCCCTACTTGTCATGCCAAAAAGCGTGAATAACGCGATGCTCCTGCATCACTCAGATGTGAATGCAGGCTTAACCCAGGTTCACACTGCTCCAACATGAATGTCGGGAGACTTCCGATCCGACTTTGCCATTCAAATTCAGCCCAACTTTGATTTGACTTCATGTGACTTTTTACAATCTATGGCATTGAAGTCATATCAAAGTCAGACCAAAGTAGAGCAGGAACCTTTTCTAAAGTCAGAGTGACTTGTGTCGGATCGGCTAAGATGGCTCTCATAGGGAAACAATTAATTTGACTTGTCATGCGACTTGTGCTCTCAGAAGATAACATGTCACACCAGTGTGAACCAGGCCTAAGTGACAAAATTCTGACTTCACTAGTTGAATGGCTGTTTCAGGTTACTGTCAGTCACATGTTTCCAGTTCTGCCCTTCCAGCGCTCACTGGAGCGCCGGGCTGTGGTGGGGGTGAGAGCAGCTGGCTCAGGCTCTCAGCAGCGCGACCAACTGAGTGTCATCAGCTGACAGTGGACTTTAGCCCGCTGTTGGCTGAATACAAGTCACATGAGTGCAGAATGATCTGCACTCCTGTGACCTACAGGAGATCTAGGGCCAAAAGAACTTTGACCATACTTCTCATAAGGATATTAAAATTAAACTGCAGTAAATTAAGATTGTTGCACAAACATACAATCTGTTGGAGACAATAAACTATTCTAATAAATTACAAACATATATATTGAAATAACAACAGAATTAGAGGTAATGTAAAAAGAACAACCTTCCATAAGGAACATGGCAGAAAAAATCCTGAACTGAGCACTTATAAACTATATAGCATTTGTAAAACATATTTCATCAATCTTAATAGATATAATGCTCTCAATGCTTATTAGATGGATAATACGGTGTCTATCTATCTAATAGGCAGAAGGCCTGTTTTTTTTTTTTTTAATAGAAATCACTTCACTCTCTAGCACTAAAGAGATGACTTTAAGCACCCAGGAAATTTGATATAGATATTATACGGTTATTAGTATAGCAATGCTTTAAAGTCAAAGAGCAAAAATTCTGTGCATAAAGAATATTATGTTATATATATATATATATATATATATATATATATATATATATATATATATATATATATATATATATATATATATATATATATATATATATATATATATATATAAATATCTATAACAATTTCTATATCAAGCAGGTAAAAACACACAGCACAAAACAGCAAACGCCAAGGTGCTGGCATTTATAGCACACACCTTTACCAGGATACTATCCTCATGCACAAAACTTTTGGAAAATATTTAGAAAAACTGTTCTTATAAAAGTTGCTAGCAAAAGATACATAACATTTACTACAAAAGATAGAATTTTATCAAATGGAAGGACAAATCTCATTTGTATGCATACTTACAAGAAAAGTCAGCAGGCATTTACCTCTCAAAATTCGATAAGAACAAGAATGTTAAAGCGGAGGTCCACCCATCGCTTCAAAAATGAATAGCCAGCAGCTGCACATACTGCAGCTGCTGACTTTTAATAACAGGACACTTACCTGTTCTGGAGTCCAGCGATGTCGGCTGCTTACGGCTTCACGCTGGGAACCCTACTACGCATGCACTCCGCTCCTCTTTCCTATTGGCCGGAGGCAGGGGTAGGAGGAGGGAGAGGAGCGGTTATGTCAAGGGCCGTGGCGCAGGCTTACGGAAGTGGGGACAGGATAACTGTGAAAGACAGATATCCTCTCCCCCCCGAAATGTGCCAAATGTGGCACCTGAGTGGGGGCAGGGGGGGAATCAGATGAGAGGAAGTTCCACTTTTGGGTAGAACTCCGTTTTAAAGATGTGGTGACTCCAGTAATTTTCTTTTTTAGACTTCTATTTCTTATGCCGCGTACACACGATCAGACTTTCTGGCATACTTGGTCCGGCACACTTTCACACGGACTTTGTCCGCCAGGTGCGCCGCACTTTACAACGGACTTGCCCACGACCGGACTTTCCGGCAGGCTAAGTCCGCCCGTCTTTCCGACAGACTTTCAGAATGAACGGACTTGCCCACACATGGACAAGTCCGTTCATTTTGAACGTGACTCGGGTACGACGGGGCTAGAAAAGGAAGTCAATCTTGACGCTTTTATCGTCAAGATTGACACCTTGCGAGTCCCGTCGCGGGTCATACTAGGCCCTTAGGTCTGGTATGGATTATAAAGGGAAACCCCTACGCCAAAAAAACGGCGTGGGGTCCCCCCTAAAATCCATACCAGACCCCGATCTGAGCACGCAGCCCGGCCGGTCAGGAAAAGGGGTGGGGACGAGCGAGCGCCCCCCCCCCCCTGAACCGTACCAGGCCGCATGCCCTCAACATGGGGGGTGGGTGCTTTGGGGGAGGGGGCGCCCTGCGGGGCCCCCCCACCCCAAAGCACCTTGTCCCCATGTTGATGAGGACAAGGGCCTCTTCCCGACAACCCTGGCCGTTGGTTGTCGGGGTCTGTGGGCGGGGGGCTTATCGGAATCCGGGAGCCCCCTATAATAAGAGGGCCCCCGGATCCTGGCCCCCCACCCTATGTGAATGAGTATGGGGTACATGGTACCCCTACCCATCCACCTAGGGAAAAAGTGTCAATAATAAAATACTACACAGGTTTTTAAAATAATTTATTAAACAGCTCCGGGGGGAGGGTCTTCCTCCGGCTTCGGGGGTCCCTCCGGTTCCTCTTCTCCCGGCTTCCGGTTGGTTCTTCTCCGCCCTCTTCTCCCGGTGTTCCAGTTCTTCGGCCGGCACCTCCGCTGTCTTCAGGCCGCTCTCTTGCCAGCGGAGGTCCGGACTTCTTGTCTTCTTCCCTCTTCTCTTCTCTAGATGTTGACACGACGCTCTCTCCGGCTGGACTGCTTTCTGAGGGCTCCGTTGTGACTTATATAGGCGGAGACCCCGCCCCCTTATGATGTCACAGTCCCTGGGCATGCTGGGACTGTGACATTTTAGGGGGCGTGGTCAACATCACTCAGTGACCACGCCCCCTAAAACATCACAGTCCCAGCATGCCCAGGGACTGTGACATCATAAGGGGGCGGGGTCGTCGCCTATATAAGTCACAACGGAGCCCTCAGAGAGCAGTCCAGCCGGAGAGAGCGTCGTGTCAACATCTGGAGAAGAGAAGGGGGAAGAAGACAAGAAGCCCAGAAGTCAGGACCTCCGCTGGCAAGAGAGCGGCCTGAAGACAGCGGAGGAGCCGGCCGAAGAACTGGAACACCGGGAGAAGAGGCCGGAGAGAGCGGAGAAGAACCAACCGGACGCCGGTAGAAGAGGAACCGGAGGGACCCCCGAAGCCGGAAGAAGACCCCCTAAGCCGGAGGAAGACCCCCCCCCTGGAGCTGTTTAATAAATTATTTTAAAAACCTGTGTAGTGTGATTATTGACACTTTTTCCCTAGGTGGATGGGTAGGGGTACCATGTACCCCATACTCATTCACATAGGGTGGGGGGGCCGGGATCTGGGGGTCCTCTTATTATAGGGGCTCCCGGATTCCGATAAGCCCCCGCCCGCAGACCCCAACAACCAACGGCCAGGGTTGTCGGGAAGAGGCCCTTGTCCTCATCAACATGAGGTCAAGGTGCTTTGGGGTGGGGGGCCCCCGCAGGGCGCCCCCTCCCCCAAAGCACCCACCCCCCCATGTTGAGGGCATGCGGCCTGATACGGTTCGGGGGGGGGCGCTAGCTCGTCCCCACCCCCTTTCCTGACCGGGCTGCGTGCTCGGATCGGGGTCTGGTATGGATTTTAGGGGGGACCCCACGCCGTTTTTTTCGGCATGGGGGTTTCCCTTTATAATCCATACCAGACCTAAGGGCCTGGTATGCCCCACGCTCGCCACAATAGGAAAATTTGTTTTTCCTATTGCAGCGAGCGCGAAATGCAATACCCTGCCTTGCGTCGTATCTGGTCCGTTGGACCAGCATACAGATGAGCGGGCTTTCCGTCGGACCAGCACACAGACGAGCGGGCTTTCCGCCAGAAACTGAGTCCGACGGAAAGATTTAAAACATGTTTCAAATCTAGGTCCGGCGGGCTTTTGGGAAAAAGTCCGCCGGAAAAGTCAGCTGGAGCCTACACACGGTCGGATTGTTCGGCGGACTCTGGTCCGCCGGACCAAGTATGCCAGAAAGTCCGACCGTGTGTACGCGGCATGAGTGATCCTGCTAGTAACAAACTTCGTGTTTTAGGGTGTCAATGTTTCTTCACTGTAGTGCATTTATGGGAAATCAGTGTTGTCACTGTAGGACTGGAAGTCTGCACTTTAGCAAGTGTAAAGCCTCTACTCATTTAGTAAATCAACCCTACTATTTCCACTAACATTTCAGGCTTCTGGAACATTCCTGAGGGCCATGCTAAAGAAAAAAGATATTTACCAACTTTTTATGTGGTCTGTAATTGTATGCTTATGTTGTTTTTTTTGTTTGTTTTTTTTCTTCTGAAAAGTTTGCTTAAAGCTACGCTCCAGGAATTCAGCCACTTCGTAAAATTACAAGTTAGGTCCAACAAGGTGCATGTAAACCTTATGGACTTCTCTCTTTTGAATAAAATATAGTCACCGCTCTAGGCTGTTTTCCACCTGTATCACCTCCACTGCATGTTAGCAGGTGTTGGCCCTGTCCGTCACAGGCTTGACAGTAGAAGAGAAGAATCTGGTCGGCCGCAGTGTCAATAAAATCAGACATTTTGAAGAAAAACACGCCACACTACATTCATAGGATTATCATAGCGCTCCTTCTAACGCATTTCCCATCAACATCAGCGCTTAGTCATAGCCAATACTAAAATGTTCACGCAGGCATACAGGTACATACATACAGATATGCACAAATGCATTTAATTCACAGTTCCTGACAATTGTCGGTAATTAACGGTCTCACAATCTGGAGAGGTAATGCAAAATAAAGCTATAAAACCAAATATATATATATATATATATATATATATATACACATATACACACACACACACACACACACACACTATATATATACCGTGGATATAAAGTCTATACACCCCTGTTAAAATGCCAGGTTTCTGTGATGTAAAAAAAATGAGACAAAGATAAATCATTTCAAAACTTTTTCCTCTTTTAATGTGACCTATAAACTGTACAACTCAATTGAAAAACAAACTGAAATCTTTTAGGGAGGGTAAAATTAAAAAACTAAAATAATGCGGTTGCATACGTTTGCACACCCTTTTATAACTGGGGATGTAGCTGTGTTCAGAATTAAGCCATCACATTCAAACTCATGTTTAATAGGAGTCAGTCCACACCTGTCATTATTTAAAGGGAGTCTGGTTAACCCCAAATAAAGTCCAGCTACTCTAGTAGGTCTTTCCTGACATTATCTTAGTAGCATCCTACAGCAAAAGCCATGGTCCGCAGAGAGCTTCCCAAGAATCAGAAGGATCTCATTGTTAAAAGGTATCAGTCAGGAGAAGGGTACAAAAGAATTTTCAAGGCATTAGATATACCATGAAACACAGTTAAGTCAGTCATCATCAAGTGGAGAAAATATGCCACAACAGTGACATTACCAAGAACTAGACGTCCCTCCAAAATTGATGAAGACGAGAAGAAAACTGGGGAGGCTGCCAAGAGGCCTACAGCAACATTAAATGAGCTGCAGGAGTATTTTGGCTGTGTGGTACATGAGACAACAATGTCCCGTATTCTTCATATGTCTGGGCTATGGGGTAGAGTGGCAAAACGGAAGCATTTTCTTATGGAAAAAAACATCCAGGTCCGAGTAAATTTTGCAAAAACACATCTGAAGTCTCCCAAAAGCATGTGGGAAAATGTGTTATGGTCTGATGAAACCAAGGTTGAACTTTTTGGCCATAATTCCGCAAAAACAACACTGCAAATCACCAAAAGAACACCATACCCACCGTGAAGCATGGTGGTGACGGCATCATGCTTCGGGGCTGTTTTTCTTCAGCTGCAACAGGGTCTTTTGTCAAGGTAGAGGCAATTATGAACAGCTCCAAATGCCGGTCAATATTGGCACAAAACCTTCAGGCTTCTGCTAGAAAGCTGAACGTGAAGATGAACTTCATCTTTCAGCATGACAACGACCCAAAGCATACATCCAAATTAAATAAGTAATGGCTTCACCAGAAGAATATTAAAGTTTTGGAATGGCCCAGACCTGAATCCGATTGAAAATCTGTGGGTTGATCTGAAGAGGGCTGTGCACAGGAGATGCCCTCGCAATCTGATATAATTGAAGTGTTTTTGCAAAGTCAAGATGTGCCATGCTGATAGACCATACCCAAAAAGACTGAGTGCTGTAATAAAATCATAAGGTGCTTCGACAAAGTATTAGTTTAAGGGTGTGCACACTTATGCAACCATATATTTATTTATTTTTTTATTTTACTTTCCTCCACCTAAAAGATTTCAGTTTGTTGTTCAACTGAGTTGTATAGTTTATAGGTCACATTAACCCCTTCATGACCGCCGCACGTCAATGTATGTCGGCAGAATGTCAGGTGTGCGCAAAAGGGCGTACCTGTACGTCCCTTCGTAATCCCTGTCTAGCGGGCGCGTGCATGCACGCACGCAGCAGGAGCATGCCTGCGGGTCCCGCAGACTCAATGTCCGCCGGTGGCCCGCAATCGCCGTGAGGAGAGGCAGAACGGGGAAATGCTTAAGTAAACAAGGCATGTCCTTATTCTGCCTAGTGACATGACAGGGATCCACTGCTCCCTGTCATCGGGAGCAGTGATCTCCGTCATGTCCTAGCTAGCCCATCCCCCTACAGTTAAAACACAGCCAGGGAACACACTTAACCCCTTGATCACCCCTAAGTGTTTAACCCCTTCCCTGTCAGTAACATTTATACAGTAATCGGTGGCTATTTTTAGCTCTGATCGCTGTATAAACGTCTATAGTCCAAAAATAGTGTAAAAAGTGTCCGATCTGTCCGCCGCAATGTCGCAGTTCCGCCATTGCTAATAACAAAAAATTATAATAAAAATGCCACAAGTCCATCCCCTATTTTGTAGATGCTATAACTTTTGTGCAAACCAATCAATATACACTTATTGCGATTTTTTTTTTTACCAAAAATTTGTCGAATAATACATATCGGCATAAACGGAGGAAGAAATTATTTTTTTTTATATATTTTTGGGGGATATTTTATTTTTTTTTTCAAAATTTTCGGTCTTTTTGTTTATAGCGCAAAAAATAAAAACCGCAGAGGTGATCAAATACCACCAAAAGAAAGCTCTATTTATGGAAAAAAAAGGATGTCAATTTTGTTTGTGTACAATGTTGCACGACCGCACAATTGTCAGGTAAAGCAACGCAGTGCCGAATCGCAAAAAATGCTCTGGTCATTAAGGGGGTAAAACCTTCCGGGCTGAAGGTAGAAAGAGTTCTGAAATTATTTACCTGTGTCTGATTTTTTTACAACACAGAAACCTGATATTTTAACAGGGGTGTGTGGACTTTTTATAATATATATATATATATAATCTATATCTATATCTACATTTCATGTACAAATAGATCACATGGGAGAACTACAAAATACAATGTATAAAAATATAGAAAAGTTTGGAAAAAATCATTATCCATGTATAGATTTGTTACTTCCTATACACCTATGCATGAATACAAGGATAACTTAAATGGGTGTCACAAATATATCCATGGATAATGATTTTTCCATATTCTTACCCATTGTATTTTTGTAGTTCTCCCATGCGATCTATTTGTACATGAAATGTTATTATATATATATATATACACAAAATTTTTTTTTTTTTAGCAGAGACCCTAGAGAATAAAATGGTGGCCATTGCATTATTTTATATCACACTATTTGCGCAGAATCGGAATCTTTATTCATATAATATAAATATATATAAATAAAGATTCCGATTCTCGGCGTAACATCAAGTGTGTTTTTTCCCCCAAAAAAAAACTGCTTTTAAAAGAACGCTGCGCAAATAGTGTGATATAAAATAATGCAATGGCCACCATTTTATTCTCTAGGGTCTCTGCTAAAAAAAAAAAAAATTTTGTATATATATATATATATATATATATATATATATATATATATATATATATATATATATATATATATATATATATATAGTGTGTGTGTGTGTGTGTGTGTGTGTGTGTGTGTGTGTGTGTGTGTGTGTGTGTGTGTGTGTGTGTTATATATATATATATATATATATATATATATATATATATATCTATATATCTATCTATATATATCTATATATCTATATATATATCTATATATATATATATATATATATATCTATATACATACACATACACACACAAATAAAATATGTTTTTTTCTAGCAAAAAATACTGATTTTAACTTGTAAGCAACAAGTGTCAGAAAAAGGCTTAGTCTTTAAAAGTGGTTGTTAACCCACTATTGTATAAGCATGCCATCCCCTCTGTTATATAACGCTATCTGACCCTGTGCCTGTGCTGTATAAAAAAAAAAATAAGATTTTTGGCTTACCATAAAATCCATTTCTCTGAGTTCATTAACAAGACACAGTCTCCTTTATTCAGAACCATAGGGTTATATCACCCCCTACAGCAGTGGTTCTCAACTCTTGTCCTCAGGACCCACTAACAGGCCAGATTTTAAGTATTACCTTGGGGAGATGCAGACTAGAATCCTGCAATCACTGAGCAGCAAATTATATCACCTGTGATGTATTTCAGTTATCTTGCAAACCTGGCCTGTTAGTGGGTCCTGAGGACTGGAGTTGCGAACCACTGCCCTACAGGAATGGGACACTAGGCAGAAAAAAGACTTTCCTACTCCCATGGGCAGTCCTAGGTGATATACATGAAGAGGGGAAGAACGGGGCTGGACTTTAAATGAGACATGCAGTCAACAGTGGTGGGTGCAAAAGGCAGCATATTTAATATAGATCATGATTAAAAATTTGTACAGTGAGATACATGATAAAACCACAAAATTCATATATATATACAAATAGGAACATGAATTGCATGACAGTGTGTAGACCCTTATGCTACATTCACTGAGAAACTTTCAATTAGCTTGAACTTTGTGATAACAATGCAAATGTCCATACAACTGAAAAATACATGAAAACAATCGGTTGAAGCATTGCATGTACTATGGCTCTACGCGTTTTGTGAAGTATATTAATCCACTCATCAGGAGCAGCAATGTCTTTGGTCTGAAAGAAAGACAATGAAAAGTGTCTAAGTCACTGCCTTGAGGGGGAGGAAACACCAAGGAAAAAGATGTGGTAGGAAAATTACTGTAAATAGTACTCACAACCGCCATGTGGAGATGCAGTCTTGAGAGCTGGAGGCTCCCCAAAGGGTGTCTTGTTCGGGAGCTGTGGCAAAGTATGGCACAAGCGGGCCTGCCAAAAACAGCCCCATAGCCTGAGGAGAGCCGTCCAAACACTGGTGGCTCATGTAAAACAGATTGCAAATAGTGGCTACAAAAGTCTTGAATGGTTTCTAAAATTTAAAAATATATGAAAAAAGATAAATAAAATAGATATATAGTATGGTTGTCAGTAGGCAGTATCTGTACTTAAACGGGAACAGAATAATGCAATTATAAGCATATATCTGCCTTAGTTACCTGATGTTCGACTTGAAGTAGCCAGAATGTGCATTTGGTGCGACAGGATAGCGCCACCAACGCTGACACCCTGCGAGCAGAAGTAATGGCCACCAAGAAGGCCATCTTCTGTGATAGTGTGAGCAGAGAAATTTCTTGAATATTTTCAATCAGAGGCTTCTGTAGAAGCGAAAGTACAAGATTCAAGCCCCACGGTGGCAGGGGAGATCACACCGGTGGAATCACATGTCGCACTCCCTGAATGAAGGTACGCACCAAGGAATGCGAAGCCAGGGAGCGTTGAAAGAAAACCGCCAAGGCCAACACCTGGCCCTTGAAAGTACTCAAGGCCAAATTCTTTGCAATGCCCCTCTGAAGAAAAGTCAAAATCCGAGTCACCGAAAAGGAACGTGGGTGAAACCCCACTGACTCACACCATGAAATGTACGCTTTCCATGTCCGATAATATACCTTCCTGGAAGTAGACATTCTAGCTTTGAGCAACGTCAGAATCACCAACGCAGATAAGCCCCTATCCTTCAACACCTGGCTTTCAATAGCCAGGCCATTAAAGCCAGCGACGGTAAAGCAGGGTGGAAGATCGGCCCTTGGGATAGCAGATCCTCCCTGAGAGGCTGCCGCCAGGGGGCGTCTGCGAACAGACACACCAGGTTGGCATACCAGGGCCAACGAGGGCAGTCCGGGGCCACTAGAATGACCGGAATTACTTCGATTCTGCACAACAGCCGCGACAGAAGCTTGAGAGGAGGAAAGGCGTAGATCAGAAGATACTGGCCTCACAGAGCGACCAGAGCCTCTGAGGCATCCAAGGGAGACCCACCTGCTGGACAGCAGCAAGCGGGCTGCCATCTGTAACTTCTGGAGTTTGTCCTGCGGAAGGACCACTCTGGCCCGAGCGGAATCCAGTCAGACCCAGATATAGCAATTTCCGAACTGGAATCAACGCAGACTTTCGGTAATTTATCAGCCACCCAAAATCTGCCAGAATCTGAACAGTGATCTCCACGTCGCTCCTCAGGGCCGCTGGGGACTCTGCTTGCAGAAAAAGATCATCCAGGTAGCCCAGAACAGCAATTCCCCACTGGCACAGCAGAACCAGAACTGGGGCCAACGCTTTGGTGAAGACCCGAGGAGCGGAGGCGAGACCAAAGGGTAATGCCGCAAACTGATAATGCTCCTCTCCCACAGCAAAGCGGAGGAACCGCTGGTGCTGTGCACAACTCGGAATGTTCAGGTAGGCATCCTTGATGTCAATGGAGGCAAGAAAACCCCCCTGATAAAGAGATGCCACCACAGAACAAATGGACTACATTCTGAACTTCCGCACCCAGCGGTTCAGGGCCTTGAGGTCCAGAATCAGACATATCATACCCTCTTTTTTTGGGGATCGTAAATACGTTTGAATAAAAGCCCTGGAAATGTTCTGACACCGGAACCGGGACAATCACCCCTTGTAGCAACAGGCCTTGCATCGCGCCCCCCCGGTGGTCTAACAAGTGGTCTGGTGACAGATGCAGATTGGATGGAAAAAGTCTGCTTGGGGGACAAGTCTGGAACTCGATCTTGTAACCAGACAGAATCACTTCGTGGACCCACTTGTCATTTAACAGAGGTCCACAGGCCCGGAAACCAGCAAAGACATCCCCCCACCCGGACTGTGGATGAGGACGCCTCTTCATGCCAAAGGAGCCTTATCTGGGGGTCTGGAGAAACCCGCTGTCAGTTTGCCTGACCAGGTCCGCTTGGGACCTCCCAAGGGGGACTTGAAAGACTTCGAGCCTTTGTCGGTGGACCCTGAGGGACGAAAAAAACTTTGTGTGCAGAGAAGGAAGGGCCACGCTTGCCACTTGACTTCTTCCCCTTCTTTGACTGTGGAAGAAAAGTAAAGTACCCCCCCCCCCCCCCCCGTGACACTCTTAATGATATCATACAGAGTGGCCCCAAACTATCGTCTTGAAAGGGCAGACCAGCTAGTGCCTATTTTAGAGGCATGGTCCGAAGTCCAAAACTTAAGCCACAATACCCGTCGAAGCACTACCGCTGAAACAGATAACTTAGAAAGCAAGGGAGCTGCGTCCAAAGAGGCATCGCAGACAAACTGCAGCCCCTGGACCAGTTGGTCCGCTAATTCCATGAAGGCAGGAGGAAACTGGCTAAGAGACTGAGGGCCTATAGCAGAGAGGGGGGAGTATATCACCTAGGACTGCTCATGGCCGTAGCAAAGTCTATTTTCAGCTTAGTGTCCTACTCCTGTAGGGGGCGATATAACCCTATGGTTCTGAATAAAGAAGACTGTCCGTCAATGAACGAATGAGAAAATGCAGATTATACCTTATATCAGAGAGTCTCCTGGCGCTCGCGTGACTCCTCGGCTCTCTCCTCTCCCCAGAGAGGAGAGAGATCCGAGGAGTTACACGATAGCCGGGAGACGCTCTGATAAAAGGTATAATTAACCTTTTTATTTATACAGCACAGGCACAGGGGCACATCGCATTATAACACAAAGGGGATGGCATGCTTATACAATAGATATGAGAGCAGCAGGAGGGGAGGATCATGGAGTGGACAGAGCTGACAGGCAGGGAGGGAGGGGGGAGGAGTAAAGCAGAGAACAGGGCTGTGGATGACGGAGGCATGTAAACTGACCACGGTGTCAGGGCTCAGCAGCCATGATAAACCGTGGTCAGTTTACAAAAGGGGAGGGCATAGCCAGGCAGGATCAGCCAGGTATTTCAGGTGATACAGAAGGCCAAATTACACAGCACAAGCACTGTGCTGTATAACACATGCTGTAAGGGAACAGGATCCATTTTTTCTATTTAGGGTAACAAACACTTTAAGTGGTTAAACTGCCTTCTTTTGCATACTAAAGTTCATCCCTTTGATATAAAAAGAACCAAATGATACAATGTTTCTTTTTAACTATTGTTGCCTTATGAGTTTATGTGAAATCTCCATTAATAACCGTAAAATATTGTAATAATGAATATATTTCATTTAGCTGGCATCTATGAAAGCCGGGCAAAAAGGGTTTCATTTAAGCTTTTGCTAAGAGCAGAGAATGTGGGCCAAGGCTTGTATATGCAAACAATGGAGAGCCAATTCCATTGTTCTACACCTACTCCTTTGAAAGGGTGCCATGCTGGGATATGCATTGGACCTAACTTCCTGGGGAAATGCAATTAACACACTTGGCCAACATAGTCACAAGGATTTGCATGAAAGGGGTCCGACTTATGGAGTAAGCCCTCCAAGCATGATCCAAGCTAGGCCAACCAATGAGACATCAGCTTGGTTTGATATACTCAGAGCCAAGGGGGGGTATGGCTCTCTTTCTGATAGACCAGCAAGCTGAAAGGAACATTGGTAAGGATGGGTAATTATGGGAAAGGAATGCCCTTTTACTTGTAACTAAATATGTGTGCAGATTACTGTATTGAGGAATATACCCTGTATTTCTTCATATAAATACTTTATTTCACCCTAATATTTTCTTCCTTGGTGTAAGAAGATAGATAGATGATTGTGTATTAGCTAGACTTTCAACTGCTTCCTAATAAATATTATATTTTAAGCTTTCACTCTTGGTCGAAAAGAACTCTTATTTAACCCACATCATATCTATGAGATATGAAAATCTTAAATATAGATTTTTCAGGGTAACAGATGGCGACCACGAGAGTAGATTACAAGACTGAAAGTATTTAATATAATACCGAGATTTGTGTAAGGCAGATTAAGGTTATTGGGGGGGAATTTAAACTGAGTCAGTTTGTCCTGGAAGTTGGAGATCACAACTATTTTATCTAGGGAAAAATATAGGTAAAGGTTTGTTTTATTAGTGGGTATTAGATGAACTCTAAAAAAGGAGGGAGGATACACCACATATTTTGTTTTGCTTAATATCCCGTAATTATACTTGAAAAAAGTACTTTGGATGTACCATTATAATCCGGATAAATGTAATGGGGAGGAAGTACAGAGCGGGAAATTTTTTTTCTTTTTTTGTTTTGTTTTTGTTTCTTTTGGGCTCACCAAGCTTCATTGCTCTCTATCTAACCAGGGTTTGAGTGTGCTGTATGGTGAGTACATGTGTTTTGGTTTTGTTGAAAAGGTTCAACAGATTTTTGTTTTTAATTTAAATGGTGTGTCCACTAAAGGCATAGTATTGTGTGTAGGACATTGGAAATGAGCTACAAGAGAGTAGTTTGGTTTATTTGTTTGTTTTTTTTAGCTGTGGGAATTTACAAGCAGTAATATTTTCATTGGCGTCAGTTAAAGTACAATACGGTGGACGTCTTGTTACTGAAGCTAATATTTGATAAAGATTATTGCTATAGGGTATAAGGTGCCTCTAGCATACTGTATTATACCTTGAATTTTTTTTTTTTTTTTTTTTTTAAGGATAAACCCAATCCAAAAATTTGATAATCTGAGTTTGTGGTAGATTTTTTTTTTTTTATTTTAAGTGAATTTGGTTTAACATTGGTGTAAACACGGCTGTGTTTACCCTTCTATTGTAAACCTAGAGGGCTACCCACCTTTATTTGATACTGGTGGCCTTACTATTGTTCCTTTTGTCCCCCGGGTCTATTGTTTTGCGGGTGTAGGCTCAGACAAGGTAAACTACAGTCTATTGTGTGTAGGCTACAGGCTAGTGAGTGTGTCTCCACTAAGCTGAAAGATTGTGTTATTGAGAGCTGAAAATATCTTTTATTTTCTACACTTTACTGTATTTTCAGAATTTTATTCTATTTGAGTTTCTGTTTATTGATTTTTCCCTCCTTCTATAGTGACTGTATAGTACAGGGGAACATTTAACTTAATCTAGCTTACAAATTGTGCATATTATTTGTTGATAATGGCAGCAATGTCCTCTCTAGAAAAGTTTGTAGCAACGTATACTCTTAAATATAAGAGCAATGAATTTGCATGTGATGCTAGATTACAAAGTTCACCTTGGGACTTTGTCCAAGAGTTATTTGAAGAACAATTTAAAACAACCAAAAAGGATAAAAAGCTCAAAAGGTTTAGCTGTAGCAGGCATGTATTCGGCTTGCATGGCTATGAATGCTAAAATACAGCAATTAGAAGATATAGTCTATAATAAAAATATTACAATTTCTGAGAGGGAAAAGGAGAATACAGCTTTACATAACCAAGTGCAAACCTTAACTACCCTTAATCAAATGGTTAATGCCTCGCAGAAGGAAAATGTAAAATTTTACAAATTGGCTCAAAACGAAGTGGTACAATATAAAAACATGCTAGCTAAAGTTGAAACTGAACTGGACCACATAACGATTGCATATAAAGTAGTCCAAAATCAGTTACATGAAGCTAAGCAAGGAAAAAGTATAGATCACACACATTGCACGCAAACAAAGCCACAGTTGCTACAAACAATTTCAATTCTTAAAGGACAGGCGGCTATGGCTAGCAGATGTGAACATACTAATGCTACAGCACCTACTTGTGCCTATGAAATTGGGGACACAGAGGAATATGAAGAGTACTGGGGAGGTGAAGATATGGGTCCTAATTACACTTTTCCTGTGGCGATGGGAGAAATCGCAGAGACACAGGAAAATCGAGAATGCACCATGGTCACAGACCCACTAAACAATGGGGGCAAGCTATCCACAAATGAGGAGCAAGACAAGTTCCCCATCACGGGTAGGATCCAGACCCTCTCCTCTCCTGAAGGAAATCAAACACGTTTGGGGTTGGATAGTAAAGGAAATGAGGGGATTTCAGATGTATATCCAATTCAACCGGTAAAAACTCTCAGGAGTGTGGCTGCTTTCACTGGCAAAATTAAAACTAATGAACACATTCCACACGCAACCAATGTACAACAGAGCTGTGAGCTCTTAGATGGGAGAAGGCCTAGTGGCCAGGTTAAGGCATCTTCCAGCCCAGGGCAGCGTGTGCAATCTACACATACCATAGATTGTAATGCAACCAGGTTGAGTATTTCTAGAGACAACAGGAAGTTATCTCCTCCTGGAGAAGTTGTTAATTTCAACAACTCATTAAAAGGGGAGAGCTCTTTTGTAAATATCCCTAGACCTCTTAGGAAAACAGGAAAAGTGGTTAATCAAGTTGGAGCCATGGAATATTCTCGGCCTAAAGCCATACCAGTTGTTAAGAGATGCTTTAATACTTTACAAAAGATAAAGTGCTACACGTGTGGGTTATGGGGTCATATTTCGCAGTTTTGTTTTTCTTCTGGGAAAAAGTCATTTAAACACAAGCAATATACAACCAAGAGGCGTGATGTGGAAGTATACTCACCGCGCTGGGGTGAAGGGCCTAGGAAATATGAAAATGCAAAATCATACATCCCCTCCTCAACTATTAAAGCCGAAAATGAGGCTTTACAGCAGGAGATTAGGCAAATTAAACAGGAACGGGATGAGTTTGTGAAAGAATTCCAATCCTTTAAAAGAAACGTTATTGACTCCTTGAATTGGAAAAATGGAGGGAGTAATTTGTCCATCGAGAAACAAACCACTACACTAAAGCCGGAGTGGCAATACAATATATAAAAGTTATGTTATAGGGTTCTATGGCATTGAAGTGTCACTATATCCAGACAGGAAGGTCATAGACCATTTACCAATATACACGTATGAATGATGTATTGATTGCTTTAAATAAAGTTAAAGAGAAAAAAAAAAAGAGGGGGATAGAGTTAATAACTGTTTTCTACAAGTTTTTTTTTCAGGTTAAGTGAGTTCCTGAAAATAAATGCACTGATAATGCAGCTGTATTGTAGATTGCTGTACATATGCATAAAATACGCGCCTAACAAAGGTAAGGTGTAACAGTCCATTGTGTTGGTTTTTCTTTCTCTCTTCTTTCCTTTGCATTCTCCCAGTGGCCAGAAACGCCTAGCTATTCATTTGTAATTAACAAAGCTCTATCCAAAACGTATGGGATTCATTCTAAATTAATGGGTGTGTCTGAGTGATGGAATGCATGGGTATGAACGGTCCATGTGTAATCAAAGATTTTTTTTTTGGAGGGGTGTACTCACCATTGTTTTTATTGCCATCAATAAGTGTGATCACATTAATGCGCATGCTTTGTACTGTTTATGATTATTTTATTCATTTTTCTCGTTTGTAATGAGCTCAATACTGGTACCAGTTTAAATTAATACTTTTTTTTACAAGTTTATATGTATTCGCGAACAAATAACCTGTGCACAGATAAGAGATCTCGATCTCTATAACTCTGAGATACTGTAGGGATTTTGTTTTGATAATTTTTCCTTTCCTGTGGCTTAGAGTGAAGTTTCATTCACTCTGATACGTGGAAAATACATAACAAGGCATTGCTTTGCACCTTTGTGGCATCTTATGGATTCAGTAGGTCTGGTGTTTTGTTTTTCCTTCCAAATTGATGCATGTGCTGTTAATATGTGTAAAGGTTTTATGTCTACAGGTTGTCTTCTTAAACTTTAAGTACTTACAAACACACCAGGTTTTCCTATAACTTTTTGTTTGTCAGAGTACAGATATGTGGGTGTGTCTGTACATTTTCGACCGTACTTACTGTGGATGGACGCATTATCTCAGATGGAAGTCTGTTCCAATCATCCACTACTAGTTTAGTCCATTACGAACCTCTCAGAGAGGTACAGTGAGTTGTTATTAATTTTTGAGTTTTGTATTTTAGGAGAAATACACAGACAAGGATAAATGATTGGACCCAGACTGGACAAAGTACTTTGAAACACAGAGGACCTTAAAACATAATTTTTTATTTTTTTTTTTTTGTTTTAAGGAGAAGCCTTGAATCCAATTAATTGCAGTCAGGCCCAACTAAATTCTAAAAAGAAAAAAATGTAAACATTTTTTTTTAAACAGAGATCCTGCTCTCTGTAATACAAGTTCTTGTGGCCTGATTGACTTGCAAATAGATTTGCACTGAGAGTCAATTAATGTTAATCACCACCGACAGAGGGTGTTGCCTTTTGAATAGCTACAATGTTTGAAGGCAGTTTCAATGTTTTTTTTTTGACAGAATACAGATTCAATTTTTTTAAATTTGTTACATTTTTTTTTTCTCTCATTTTTATTTTTTATTTTTTTTTTTTTTTCTTAACGGTAACTTTTTTTTGTTTACAAAAAAAACAAAGGGGGGAAGAAATATATATATATATATTTTATTCTTACTATTTTTCTTTATTTCCTATAGTACCTCTATTTTTTTTTTGTTTGGTGATTCTTGAGTTTGGTTTCACTAGGGTGAAATAAAAAAAAAAAAAAAAAAAAAAAGAGGGTAGTAGAGGGGAACATTATATGGAGAACATGGTTAGAAATGTTGATATAGAATATTAAAGCTTCCCTATAGCATTTTGGGGATGGACCAAGTTCCAACAGTTTTTCTTCTCTCTTTCGACATTGGATAATTGTTATATAAATGTATGTGATTGTAGCTATTACCAACTATGACAGTAACACCTGGGTGTTAGCAACAGTCACGTGACTATTTTCTGTGTATATGTGACATACAATCCTCTCTACAGTTCTAATATTGGGCAGTCATCATATGTGGTCTGATCAATTTTTTGTTTGTTGGTCAGTTTTCTTTTTCGTGCCATAACTAAGTTCAAAGAGCATTGTGTGAATATCATATAGATATACTGGGACTGGTGAGACTCAGTGACTGGCAAATAGCAGGGAGTATAGTACAATTGTACTTAAGAGTAATTTAGTTTGATTGTTCCTGAAGCCACTAGTGACTGATGACATCACACTTATCCGTATTCTGAAATCAAGTTATTTTTGTCTGCGTAGGCGACACTGCCTAATCTGCACGGAGAACTCTTAAAGTGATGACCTCTTCTGTAGCCTGCTAAAGGCAGGACTTATACAGTAGCTACACATGGTAGCCAAGGACGGAGCTTTATGCCCAAAGGTTTGGCACCAGCCAAGGTTGAACGGAACACAGTTCCAGTAAAAGGGGTTAGTGGTGAGTTGCGATAGCAACAAAATTCCCCTGAACACGTGAAGTCATACACACACACACACACAACGTGGTATTCCACAGAAGGTGGGGCAGAGGTACTTGCAGGCATATGACAATGGAGGAAGAAAGATGGGGGGATGAAAATCAGACACCTGGCTGAAGGGCGTAACCATTCAAATTGTTACACAGGTCACTGGGAAAGGGGTCTCATTAGTATGTCGCAGTATATCTATGGCAATTCTAATCAAAGGTCCTTACGGCTCAGACTTACCAGACAAGCATTCAGTTGAATGCATATGTTTTAAATGTACTTGTGTTTTTATTTCTCTACCTGTGTTCACATTAATAAAGTATAATCTGGGGGCGTGGCCTGGACATGGTTGTGTGAAGACGTGTGTCTGAGGAGCTCCCGGCCCGGCCCATCCTTAACGGCTTTAAAAAAGTAATTTCTCGCCCAGACAACTCAGCATGTACTCTGCTGGAAAGAGGAGAGGCAGACACACAAAACGAACAACTCCACAGACACGCCGGAGTGCAGACATTCAACAACTTCTGCTGAACAGATCCGGAGCCTCCCCGAGTCTCAAGATGGCGGAAACCACGAGGTCTGACCCTAATGGAGATCGCTTGTCACTGATCGCCTCCACATCTGCCCAGACAGCGTTACAGAACACTCCCAACATGGACTTCACCATACCTGCAATGTTCCGGTCGGGAACACAAGAACTCTCACAGGCACCGCTGACGCTGAGAGCGGATGTCGAATTGAAAGCGATCCTGCAGGCCCTCCCAACAAGGAATGATATAGAAGAGATAGTGAACAAACTGGAGGCATCCCACAGACAGGAGATAGAGGTAGTACGGCAGGAGGTACAGGTCTTGCATGAACGGGTAGACACAGGAGAAACATCGGTGGCGGTGCTGGAGAGGCGGATCTCTGCAGTTGAAGCCTCATGTACCACACAAGCAAACACAATTCTTACCCAGCAACTCCGGTTGGAAGAAATGGAAGATCGCAGCAGACGGAACAATTTGCGTCTGAGAGGTCTTCCAGAGGCTACGGGCACAGAGGACCTGGCGGTAACAATCATGGCGATCTTCCGAGACCTGATGGGGGAACTATATCCAAACAGTCTTACCTTCGATAGAATACACAGAGCCTTGGGACCCCGATTGACAGACTTGGAGAGACCGAGGGATATCATATGCAGGATCCATCAATATGCCCATAAAGAGATGATACTTCGGGCAGCCTGGGAGAAGGGCAACATGGAGTTAGATGGAGCCTGCATACGGATCATGCCGGATCTATCTAGATCAACGTTGCAGAGAAGAGCTCTCCTGAAACCGGTATTAGAAGCAGCTAGAAGGTCTGGAATCACTTATCGCTGGGGATTCCCCATTTCAGTCACCTTTAAAAAAGCTCAACGTTTATTCACCCTCCGGACCCCGACAGACCTGCCGGCTCTATTTACATTTATGGAGATCGAACCATTTGAAGTACCTGATTGGCTCCAGATGCTGCAACCGTACAATCCCCGCTCTGGATCATCACATCAGCGGAGGGCACGGTCACCGAGGCCACAGAGGAACCGGAATAGACCGAGATACAGCTCTGCAGAGGCACCAAGAGAGGACTGAATAACCGCGACTGACGGGTAAGCTGAGAGGACTCGCTCCCTCATGGAGTTGACTCCATCCACGATAATTGTCCTCCCACAAATTTCCTCCGTCCTTGTCTAGTCTGGCCCAACTATAGCTACCCTTGAAGATTTTTAGTTTTTAAATTTAAATCTTTATTTTTCTTTTGCCGGGTTTGACTCTACCCACCGGATGGTGGTGGTTTTTGTGTGGCGGTGACTGCTCCCCTCAGAACTATTTACCGGATGGTGAGGAGCATGGGGGAGGGGAAAATCAACATTGAGACGTGACGCTATGCAGCCAAGAGGCACAGCCCCATGTAGGCAGGCTCAGAGAGCAAAGCGAGGGGTAAAGACCTCCGAGAACAATCAACCTGTCTCCTTCTCTACACGGCCTCCTACATGCAGTACTCTGGGGACGGAACTGAAACGGAAGGAACAGTAAAGGTATGGTGGAGGGATGATCTTAACCCTATCTGCATCGAGCCTCAGGTGAGCTGTGCACGGATAGACTTCCTTGGTTGTCTCCCCCTATATCTCGCGAGACTTTAACCAGATACGTGCCAGTACCCACCCTCTGTTCTAATGTTTTCTCTGTTGTAATGGGGGGGGGGGGGGGGGCAACAACTTCGACCAACACAGAAACAGAAAACAAGAAAAATAGCTGAGTAACAGGATGATGCCCCGGCAATATCGTTCTACTCAGCACTACAATTATAGAAGACACTTGTCGGGAGTTAAACAAAAGTACTTATACAGGTACCTGGTCACTCTCTTCATTCCAGTTGATTGACTGCATTGTAGAGTTGCAATAATGTCCAAGGTTTAAAGTTTCTCTACACATGGGAATTCTCCTACACCTATAGAGAGCAGGTGAACACAACCTAGTGAACAGAGCAAAACACCAGAGATAACACTAAGACAGATACTTGCAGAAAAGCTGTATCTCAGTGTTGTTCGCAGCTGGGCAATGTAGTGAGAAGGAAACACTAGAAGTAGAGGAGAGAAGAGTATACCCTCACTACAACATAGTTGACATAAGATCGCCTTCTTACACACACAGAGATACAGGAACTTTGGTAACTGGATGATGCAGACAAACTATCTCGAGATAGCAAACAGGAACTGGATAAGTTAGCCCCTTCCATACTGCATATACAACGACTATCTTGAAACATTAGATAAACACAAGATAGATCACAGGACAGACAGGGATTGGGAGGAGAGAAACTGGGGGGACGCACTACTTGAATTAGGAGATGCAATCTCAGCAATATTGTTATGTTCCTTTTTTTTTTTTTTTTTTCTGTTTATAAGGTTATGTAATTTGTTGCACTTACTGAAATTTTCATGTCTACTGAGAATAATTTAACTTACGATTATCAAGCTGGATGGGATGGGTGATGGCGGGAGGGACTCTCCCGGTCATCTCTTACCTCTTCCCCAATAGGACGAAGCACATCTCTTGGTACATACCAGAGAAAGCTTCAATACACACTGTTCGTGTATTTGTATTTTTTGGAACGGGCAGGATAGTTACACTGTCCGACACGTGTTGTTTCCTTTTTTGACGGCACTTACTTTTTGTCTTAAATTTTCTCTTCTTACTTTTTCTCTTTTACATCTTGTTAACTTCCGTCTTCTCTCACCCTACCCCACTCTCCCCTCTCTCCCCACCCCCTTCATTTTTAGGTGGTTCCTTCACTCTCATTAGCCACAGTCAGGGAGAATATGGACACGGTAAACATTTATTCCATAAACGCGAGGGGCCTAAACATACCCGAAGAGCGACGAATGCTCCTAAATGACCTTAAAAGGGCCCACACTGACATCGCGCTCATACAGGAGACACATTTCAGAACAGACAAACCCATCTACCTCAAAAGTCGTCAATGTCCCCATGTATATCACGCTACGAACGCGACCACTAAATCTAAAGGGGTGTCAATACTGATTGCAGGGACGGTGCCGTAGATATGTAGTGACGTACTTACAGACCCGGACGGGCGGTACATATTTGTCAAGGGAACATTGAGAAATACTCAGGTCACCATAGCCACAGTATATGCCCCCAATGACAGACAGGACACATTCCTACATCGTACACTGAAGCTGCTCTCTGACTTTCAGGAAGGGCAATTGATTCTAGGGGGTGACTTTAATACGCCTCTCAACCCCGCGGTTGATACCTCCTCAAATACCTCCTCTATGCGTGTGAGTACTCTTAAGAGGATTACAAAAGACCTTCATAATGCCCAACTGATAGACATCTGGAGACTGACTCATTCGGGAGAAAGAGACTATACTTTTTACTCGACCCCACATAAAGTATACTCGAGACTGGACTACTTTTTTATTCCCCACAGACAGTTAGAGGCTATCCAAGCAGTGGAAATAGTGCCACTTGGTCAGACCACGCTCCTATTACCATGCGATACTGCCTATCGTCTAATTGGAACACCAGATCCAGATTCTGGAGACTTAATGAAAGTCTATTTCAAACACCAGAAGTCCTGACAGATATTGAGAACGAACTGCAACACTTTTTCCGGACAAATGATATTGACAACTGTGACCCGGGTATTTTATGGGAGGCGCACAAAGCCGTGATGAGGGGAGTGTTCATCAAACATGGAGCGCGTATCAAAAAAGAAAGAGAACACCTACTGATGGAACTTCTTAAGAAGATTCAGGTCACAGAAACAAAACACAAGATAACACCGACCACATCCCTAGAGACAGAACTGACGACACTAAGAAAACAAACTTTGGAGTTACTACAATATAGGGCCAAAGCAGCACTACAAAGGTGTCGTAAACTTTCCTACGAATCAGGAAATAAATGTGGGAAGTTGCTCGCCAATGCAGTACGAAACCTAAGACTTAACACATATATACCTCAGATAATAGACCAATCAGGACAGAAGAGAAATACGCCGACACAGATCGCGGGGGAATTTAGAGACTATTACACCTCTCTCTATAATCTTCCTGTTAGACCGCCCAATGACACAAAAACAAAGGAATACCTCTCTGCATCTCAGATTCCCCAACTAACACCAGAGAACAGAGAAGAACTAGAAGAGCCCATCACTCTAGAAGAAATACAACAGGCAGTGAAAGGCATGAAACCAGGAAAAGCCCCGGGCCCAGATGGACTCACCTTGCAGTATTATCAAACCCTTCAACCTATTCTAGGCCCTTATATGGTAAGGCTATTTAATGGCCTAAACAATGGAGTCTCCTTTCCTAGAGATACGCTGAGGGCACACATTTCTATAATACTAAAAGAAGGCAAAGACCCAACTGCTTGTGGCAGCTATAGGCCCATTTCCCTTCTAAATGTGGACCTTAAAGTATTTACAAAAGTATTAGCCAATAGATTAACCCAGTTCATACCTGATCTAATTCATGTCGACCAAGTAGGTTTTATCCCTGCAAGAGAGGCAAGGGATAATACTACAAAAGTACTAAATCTTATTCACATAGCGACCCAACAGAAGTCCCCATGCGTTTTTCTCAGCACAGACGCTGAGAAAGCGTTTGACCGTGTCAATTGGGGCTTCATGTCAGCAGTCCTCAAACAGATAGGCTTAGGGAATAGAATGATACAGTGGATCTCGAGTATATACACCATTCCTACAGCTCAGGTCAAGGCAAATGGGATTCTGTCAGATCCCTTTACAATAGCTAATGGTACTAGACAGGGCTGTCCACTATCGCCATTACTATTCGCCCTTTCCCTTGAACCTTTCTTGTGCACGGTTCGCTCGAACCCGGATATAATGGGAGTAACGGTGAAGGGTACCCAATACAAGATCTCTGCATATGCAGATGACCTTATGTTCTCCCTATCCAACCCACTGATCTCCATACCAAATCTCCTCAAAGAGTTCAACAGATATGGAGCCCTGTCTAATTTTAAAATAAACTTTGATAAATCGTCCGCGATGGGAATAAATATCCCAACGGGCAGAATGAACTCATTGAAATCACAATTTAAATTTAAATGGTCCACAGACTCTCTTAAATATTTAGGCACTCAGATCCCAAATGATTTAAAACGCACCTTTGACCTCAACTTTACACCCTTACTGACTGAGATCCGTTTACTACTACAAGACTGGCGAAAGGGACTCCACTCATGGTTCGGCAGGTGTAACCTGCTTAAAATGTCGATACGCCCGAAATTCCTGTACCTGTTCCAGGCCCTCCCAATTAAAATCCCACCTAAATATTTTGAACAAACACACTCATTATTTACCCAATTTATTTGGGCACACTCTAAACCTAGGCTACGTAGAAGCTACTTAACACTACCTAAAAACCTTGGAGGAATTGCCCTCCCAGACCTGAAAAAGTACTACACAGCGGTCCACTTGGGACGAATATTAGACTGGAGCCGTCATTATAAAAACAAACTGTGGACACAATTGGAACAGGCACAGGCCGAAATCACACTAAAAGGAGCAATCTGGTGTTATGACCAGATCTCCCCACAGTTAAAGTCTCACCCGGTCATCGGTGCCACCCTCCGAATTGGAGCGTCCACGATCTCAGCAAACCTCTTATCCACTAAAGACCCCCCCCTTTATCCCATACTTGGTAACCCTGCTTTTACGCCTGGCCTGGAGAAGGAGGGATATAGGACATTGACATTATCAGGAAAAGACAGAGCAACACATTTTCTAATAGATAATACCTGGCCGTCCTTACAATCCCTTACGGATGTTAGAGGACAATTCAAACTACCATTTTGGGAAGCGTTAAAACTACATCACTTTCTACACTCAATTCCCAATCCAACGCGCTTTAATCGGGACTTGACGACCTTCGAAGATTACTGCAGGGACGAGGGAGTTCTACCCCAGGTCTTATCTAAAATGTATATCTTGCTTAATACCCCGGTGGAACTATCAGACTTGACACACATAAAAAAATGGGAAACAGACTTACAATGTCAGTTTACAGATACTCAAAAACAAACAATAATTAGATTCTCTCTGAAATCATCCATATGTACAAAGACTCAGGAACTTAATTACAAAATATTGACCAGATGGTACTATACCCCTGTCAGACTCCACAAGATATTCCCTAGCTCCTCGGATAGATGCTGGAGGTGCCATTCTGCCAGGGGAACACTCCTCCACATTTTTTGGTCTTGCCCTCTGTTGCAGCATTTTTGGACAACAGTCCGAATGATCTCTCAGAAATTTACGGATTACCCGATGAATGACAATCCAGCTTTTATACTGCTGCATGTCTCCTCTATTCCGCCAAAGAAATATAAAAAATCAATAATACGACACTTACTAAACGCAGCTAAATCATGCATCCCACTATTGTGGAAAAAAACTTTGCCCCCAACTGTGGGAATGTGGCTGCGCAGAGTGGAGGAGATCAGGAGATTGGAGGACTTAGTCATCACAGCACAGAATAAGCAGGAGCAACACCTCAACACTTGGATGCAGTGGAATATATTTATATATTCAGATGAAGGGCAGACTACGCTAACGACTTGAACATATACTAATAAGGACAATACTCCTACTGAGGAACCTGGAGACACTAATTCCACAGACCACCACCACCTCTCTTCCCCTCTTGTACTCCCCTCTGTGACTGTTCCTCCCTCTCTCTGTCTCTTCTTCTTTTCTCTTCGTTAGTTCTTTTTCATTATTTTTTCGTGAGAATTCTGGTGATTCTAAGCTGAAATCATTGCGTATCTATGCACTGAGTTCGACGGAAGGGATCACGGGATTCTACCAGACATAAAAGTACACAGAAGCAATGCTCACAATTGGTTATAGTATGCTCAATTAAAGTTATCACATGTTTATACTTCTCTGTGAACGTGAATCATTGTTGTGAGACACTGTAACATGTCTTATATCTTGACTTTCTGTTTAAGAAAACAATAAAATTTATATTTGAAAAAAAAAATAAAGTATAATCTTAGAAAGCCAGGAAAGCTGGTCCCCAGGCTATTATTGTATGCTGTATCCAATTGGAATCACCAGTGAAGGCAGTCCCAGAAGCAAGGGCAACAGGACCAGATTCGCCTTATGAACTTTCGTACTGTTATTATCGGACTATTGTTATTATTGGACTGTTGAGAACAAGGAGCCTTATGTTTTTTTTTTTTTTTCCTTACTGTTTTGTTTTGGTGCTGTTTCTCATGATTTTTATTATCGACTTATGACATCCAGAACAAGTGATGACTACTGCTCCTAGGATCCAGAAGTGTGAACTGTAGAGATGGAGAGTTTAAAAGTTTTTTTCTTCTCAATGAGTTTTATTTCATTTCAGAGGGTAAAGCCAAAAGTGCCAAATATTAAAGGAGATTGCACATAAACCATTATTCTAGGTGTGGCCGAGTCTCATATTCTCAACTGGCCACAAGGGGCCATCTGTTGCCTTATGAGTTTATGTGAAATCTCCATTAATAACTGTAAAATATTGTAATAATGAATATATTTCATTTAGCTGGCATCTATGAAAGCCGGGCAAAAAGGGTTTCATTTAAGCTTTTGCTAAGAGCAGAGAATGTGGGCCAAGGCTTGTATATGCAAACAATGGAGAGCCAATTCCATTGTTCTACACCTACTCTTTTGAAAGGGTGTCATGCTGGGATATGCATTGGACCCAACTTCCTGGGGAAATGCAATTAACACACTTGGCCAACATAGTCACAAGGATTTGCATGAAAGGGGGCTGACTTATGAAGTAAGCCCTCCAATCATGATCCAAGCTAGGCCAACCAATGAGACATCAGCTTGGTTTGATATACTCAGAGCCAAGGGGGAGGTATGGCTCTCTTTCTGATAGACCAGCAAGCTGAAAGGAACATTGGTAAGGATGGGTAATTATGGGAAAGGAATGCCCTTTTACTTGTAACTAAATATGTGTGCAGATTACTGTATTGAGGAATATACCCTGTATTCCTTCATGTAAATACTTTATTTCACCCTAATATTTTCTTCCTTGGTGTAAGAAGATAGATAGATGATTGTGTATTAGCTAGACTTTCAACTGCTTCCTAATAAATGTTATTATATTTTAAGCTTTCACTCTTGGTCGAAAAGAACTCTTATTTAACCCACATCATATCTATGAGATATGAAAAATCTTAAATATAGATTTTTCAGGGTAACACTATCAACCCTGAGCAATCCAGCTGCCTTTTTTTTTGACAGCTGTCAACTGTGAGCAAAGAACAGCTCTGCACTTGTTACATGAATCGTGGAAATGCCGAATTAAGATCGTGAGGGGGGCTGAATCTAGATCGCGATTTTTTAACGATTAATCATGCAGCTCTAATATATGTGTGTGTATATATTATTTTTTTATATTGTTGTTGGTTTTATAGGATTTTTTTCTGCATTAGCTCTGCAGATTGTGAGACACATTTAATTACCGACAACTGTGCCTCATTGTTCCTCACAGGGTTACCTACAATTACGAAATCTAAGTGCATTTGTGCATTTCTGTATAAATATAAACCTGTGTGAACATTTTAGTAATGCCTATGACTAAGCGTTGATGTGAAGCACATTAGCTCGAGTGCTATGTTCCTTGAATGTAGTGTGGAGAGTCTTTCTTCAATATGTCTAAATAAAAGCGATTTTATTGGATGTGCGGCCGACCAGATTCTTCTCTTCTACCGACTTATCTCTTTTGTTTACAGCTGAGTTTTAGTGAGCACTGGAAGTAGCGCTAGCACTACACTCTCAGCTATCTGACAGGAGATGCATTGTCTTCTCACACAAACAGTTCTGTCCGGCGCACCCCTGTTCATTCACAAAAGGCTTTGTATTTTGTGAAGAGGTTCACATACTATAAAAGCACTCTGTGACTAGGCAGGAGGGGAGGGGCAGGCACAGTGGCTGCATGACACTCTGCAATTACAGAAGCTGAGACCAGAAGGTCCAGCGTTAGAGTGTCAGAAGTATAGCAATACCTGTACTCTCGCTGCTCAGTTACATAGTTGCATAGTAGGTGAGGTTGAAAAAAGACACAAGTCCATCAAGTTCAACCTATGTGTGTGATGTTATGTCAGTGTTACGTATATCCCTGTATGTTGCGGTCGTTCAGGTGCTTATCTAATAGGTTTTTTTGAAACTATTGATGCCCCCTGCTGAGACCACCGCCTGTGGATGGGAATTCCACATCCTTGCCGCTCTTACAGTAAAGAACCCTCTACGTAGTTTAAAGTGACACTAAACCTTCGTTTTTTTTTTTTAAATAACAAACATATACTTACCTCCACTGTGCAGTTCGTTTTGCACAGTGTGGCCCCCGAACCTCGTCTGCTGGGGTCCCCAGACAGAGCTCGCGGCGACTCCTCGCATCGGTAAACCCCCTGGGTTATCAAATTATCCAATCAAGAGCCAAGAACCCCAGGCAGAGAGGAAGAGCGCGTCTCCGCCAAGGGAGCGAAGGGTTCAGGTGAGTAAAACAGGGGGGCGGTCAGTGTCAAAAGTCAGTGTCAGAAGTTTTTTTTCACCTTAATGCATACAATGCATTAAGGTGAAAAAACACGGGAGTTTACAACCCCTTTGGGGTTAAACCTTTTCTTCTAATTTTAATGATTGGCCACGTGTCTTGTTAAACTCCCTTCCGCGAAAAAGTTTTATCCCTATTGTGGGGTCACTAGTATGGCATTTGTAAATTTAAATCATATCCCCTCTCAAGCGTCTCTTCTCCAGAGAGAATAAGTTCAGTGCTCGCAACCTTTCTTCATAACTAATGTCCTCCAGAACCTTTATTAGGTTTTAATAACTGTTAATTAAAGAGATAAGTCCATGAGGCAGGATGTTTCTCGCTGGACTTAATCCATAGCTATCCCAGCGTATTTACAACCTGGCTGAATTCTTGGGAGTTCATCTTTAAATTCATTCATTCAATTAAGATATGGCTATGCAAAATGTTGGCTGTTAAAGCCTAACCTTTTTTCTACAATTTCAGTCCCTAATTGTCCGTTTTCTCTAAAATAATGACTTCAAATGCTTTGAGAATGGCAAAGCAAGAATAGTAGGAGGAGACAACAGGTAAACCAACATAGGCTATTGCCCAGACATAAAGCAGGAGCTTTATTATCTGAGCAGGGTATAAATGTGCAAGAACATAAGCTTCGAATTACCGTATTTATCGGCGTATAACACGCACCACAATTTAAGAGGGAAGTTTCAGGAAAAAAAAAACTTTGTTTAAAAAAATAAACCACTTTGAAGCAAAATAATGGCCAGTGACCATCAATGCAGCCCGATTAGTGCCCATCTGCAGCTTCAGTGCAGCCTGATCAGTGCCCATCTGCAGCCTAATCAGTGCCCATCTGCAGCCTAATCGGTGCCCATCTGCAGCCTAATCAGTGCCCATCTGCAGCCTAATCAGTGCCCATCTGCAGCCTAATCAGTGCCCATCTGCAGCCTAATCAGTGCCCATCTGCAGCCTAATCAGTGCCCATCTGCAGCCTAATCAGTGCCCATCTGCAGCCTAATCAGTGCCCATCTGCAGCCTAATCAGTGCCCATCTGCGGCCTTGCTCCTCACTGCAGCCTGATTAATGCCCATCTGCAGCATTGCTCCTCAGTGCAACCTGATCAGTGTCTATCTGCAGCCTTGCCGAAATAGACAGAGCCGGATCTCCTGTGTACTTGGCTCGGCATCACGCCCAGTCCTGCCCTTTGGCCCGGATCCTATGATGGACCTAACACCGGTCCAATGCCAGGACGTCAATGCTAGGAGCCGTCCAGGGGGCGGGACTGAGCGTGACTGTGAGCAGAGCCGAGTACACAGGAGATTCGGCTCTATTTCGGCGGCGCTCATCCCCTCCTGCCCCTCGGTGGCAGCCTATATATGGCGTATAAACACGCACACATGATTTTCCCCCTATTTTAAGGGGGAAAAAGTGCATGTTATATGCCAATAAATACGGTAGCCTATTGATAAGAACTGAATGTCAGATAACATTTTAGGAACCACTCATGTAAATATCCAGGAAATTCCTAAAGAATCACATACATTTTTTAAAAATGCATATACAATTTGAGCAGTGTATTTGCTGGAATATGGGATAACCCAGTATTCCAGAGCAATCTACACTCCAATTCATGCTGTAAACTAGGGCCCTTCATATGATACATTACACGAAGGAGCAGTCAGTCATCTATTTATTTAGAAAATCTTAAAGAGAATTGAAGAAACTAGAAAATATTGTGTTCTCACCTTTTTTCCAGGAAAACTTCCGGTTTCATGAAGTACAGCTACACGGAACTGAGGCCACCAAGCATGGAATTCTTTGACCCACTGGTGCATTACAGTAGCGGGACACACAATAATACTGGGACCCAGTCCTTCATATCTGTAAATTGGGGAAAAATCCAGGCCAGTTTACTAAGCTGTATAAACAGTTTGTTATTTTTTTCACAATTTTTGCATCAAAATGTCTAATGCCCCGTACACACGAGTGGAATTTCCGTGGGAAAAACCTTGGATGGTTTTTCCGACGGAATTCTGCTCAAGCTTGCCTTGCATACATACGGTCACACAAAAGTTCTCTGAACTTTTGACCGTCAAGAACGCGGTGACGTACAACACTACGACGAGCTGAGAAAATAAAGTTCAATGCTTCCGAGCATGTTTCAAATTGTTTCTGACCATGCGTAGGAATTTCGCTCGTCGGAATTACTACAGACGATCGGAATTTCCAACAGGAACTTTTTCCGTCGGAAAAATAGAGAACCTGCTCTCAATCTTTTGCTGGTGGAAATTCCGCCAGCAAAAGTGCAAAGGAGCAAATTCGGAATTTCCGACCAAAAGCTCCCATCAAACTTTTGCTGGTGGAATTTCCGATCGTGTTTACGGGGCATAATACAATCTTTATTGATTAAATTTAATTAGGGAAGACCCTCACCATGCCAACATCCAAAATATATATTCAAGGATTGACCAAGTCAAAAAATTAGCAAACTTTGTTGGCACATAATGAGAGAGAGAATCAATAAAAAAAGTATAACATTTTATTACAACATAGTTAAAAACATATAAACATACAAATAACACCCTATATGGTCACAGTTACCAGTTACCCAATAATGCAGTTATAGAGGACTGGACCTACGGTACAAAGATTGATTTAATACTGTATCAAGGTAAAAGAAAAATTTATGATCCAGTAATGCCTCCAAAAACTTGCTCGTCAACGTGTTTCACTAAAATATTAGCTTCCACAGGACAGATACTGGGTAGGTGCTGGTATATTTAAAAAAACAAGAAAGTGTATGTGTAAGTATTCAATGTAGTATATATCTATACAAGTATGAATTATGATTGTTACAACATTTCTCCAGAAGGAGTACATATACAGAGAGACTAATTACATATAAACATAACGTGTATGCTTGCCTGGTAAAACTTGTGGCTCAAGGTGTGGGAGAACATGACCAGACTGACAAACAGCCGAAAAAACAAAATTGATATTTGTGCCTAAAGTAGTGGGATACACATATATCATGTGGTCTATAGTAGATGCCACTAAATAAGACAAAAAACAACAAACATATGCATTATAGATTAGGGTGCTACTATAAAGGTCCCCCAATTCAAAGGCAGATTTATACTAGACCTAGCTCTCACCTGAAATATAGTAGTCATGTATAGGTATTTGAGTAAAAATCACACACAGCGGTAAGTGCTCACAAATTCCCACAAGAAGCGTGTTCAATACAATATCTAAAAATAAACCAAGTCAATAATCAGATATTAACCCTTTAGATAGGGTGTATATATTATAAAGAAAAATTACAAAAGAAGATATCCAGACATTATATACACGAGTGGTACTTACCAATAGTACTAAGAGATGGCCCATGAAAACCAACCAAGTTATTAAATGGATAAATATACAGTCCCTTTAAGTATAGAGGAGCATGGAATATCTAAGAGAGGGGGCATAGCAAACTTAAGTATTTGGCATATGAAAAAAAAAAAAAAAAAAAAAAAATGCATGGACCCACCTCAATGTGTAAAAACTGCGCTTATCACATGGGGGAGACCTTTTATTGGGGCTCAAGTTGGTATTAAACAGATATCAACAGGAAGTGAGCAGTGTTTGGCCACATGACTATGATCACATGGTTGATCACATGGTCGCATGGCCCTGCTCACTTCCTGTTGATATCTGTTTAATCATTTGAAAGATGGGTTTGTGGTCACATGACTACACCCACATGACTACAATCACATGGCAATGTTATACGTCATGTCACTGGATATCCCTCTTCTTTCTTTATGCCCCATCAAAGATGGTGATGCAGGTGATCACATGACACGTGAGCATGTGACTCATGATCATGTGGAGCTATTCTAAGTCACATGCCTTAGCTTTTTTGGTGCAATTTTCAGGCTGCCACACCCCTCTACTTCCTCTCCCTCTATATAAGTTGGTATGCACTTGGGTTTGGGCCACACACAGAAAGGAAAGACGTTCACAGGGGTGTAGCACCAAAAGGTAAGCCGTATCTTTGCTCAACCATTCCAGCAACCACTATGCGACTTTATGTCCTAAAGTGGATATTTATTCCATTCAATTGCTTCTATTACAGGGGCACACTTTTCCCCTATGTATGCGGCAATACCAACTTGAGCCCCAACAAAAGGTCTCCCCCTATGTGATAAGTGCAGTTTTTACACATTCAGGTGGGACCGTGCGTTTTGTTTTTTTTTCATATGCCAAATACTTAACAGTTTGCTATTACCCCTCTCTTAGATATTCCATGCACCACTATACTTAAGGGGACTGTATATTTATCCATTTAATAACTTGGTCTGGTATCCATGGGCCATCTCTTGGTACTACTGGTAAGTACCACTCATATATACTCTCTGGATATCTTCTTTTGAAATTTTTCTTTATTATATATACCCTATCTAAAGGGTTAATATCTGATTATTGACTTTATTTTTAGATATTGTATTGAACACGCTTATAGTGGGAATTTGTGGCCAATTACCGCTGTGTGATTTATACTCAAATACCTATACATGATTACTATATACCAGGTGAGAGCTGGTCTGGTATAAATCGGTCTTTGAATTGGGCGACCTGTATAGTAGCACCTTAATCTATAATGAATTAGGAGAAAAATGTGTAGGCTTGGACTTTTTAGGCACGATGACAGGTAATATGCAGTTAAAAACTAAAATTTATTGAACATAGATAACATATATTTAAAAGAGGAAAACAGATCCAAAAATCTGTACAACATCAGTCCATGAGAAAAGTTACATCAATACAGAACATACACAGCTCAATGAAATATCATATACATTTCAAGGATAGGATAACCATCATTCCATCATAGAAGTATTGAATTCAGAGGAGAGCTATGTTGTTGGTAGATGTTAAGATTTACAGCTCAACATGTTGCGCGCCTAGTGTTTTTTCAGGAGCATGGAACTGAAATACAGGACATTGAATAAATATAACAAATAATAAATCAGTGTAAAACATGAAACATAAACCAAAGATATTAGTGAAAAAAATTAACAAACACTGCGAATTGGATAGGCTGAGATGAAAACCTATACAGGCCAGTCCCAGTCAGGAAAGACCCAGGAAGTATTCGTACACTATGGGGACATATGCAACATAACAGAGGTATATTTATATATG
Organism: Aquarana catesbeiana; assembly: GCF_042186555.1. Taxonomy (NCBI): domain Eukaryota; kingdom Metazoa; phylum Chordata; class Amphibia; order Anura; family Ranidae; genus Aquarana; species Aquarana catesbeiana. The sequence goes on along the minus strand of NC_133331.1, from coordinate 236,009,819 downwards.
CTAGTAGTGTGATTGGCAAAATCAGTATGTAAAAATAACCAAAATACGGATAAATCTGTAAATAGCAATATGGCTGCTGGCAACAAAGGAAAGGGAGGGGGGGGGGGGGGAGAAGAGAGGGTGGGGGTGGGGGGGAGAAGAGAGGGTGGGGGAGAAGAGAGGGTGGGAAGGAGGGAAAGGAACGGGGAGGGGAAGAGGGGTATAGAAAAGGGGGGGGGGGGAGGGAGAGGGAGGGGAAGGGGGGGGGGGGGGGGGGGGAGAAGGGAAGAGCAACCCAGAATAACAATTAAATTGTGTTGTAATGAAAAGGTGTCAGCAATCAATTTTGATAATAAGAATGGGTATTAGATAGTGGACCTGAAAACTCGTAGGTAAGAGTAATCTCTAGTTACAGGAACCTCATAAATATAATTATAATAATTTGAAAGGTATCAAAAATTAAGGCACTTACCAAATAGTAATAATGTAGTAGTTAAATGTGAAGGGAAGGGGGGGGGGGGGGGGCGGGAGGGCACCACGCCAGGAAAATGACCTAGAAACTATCACTGTGGTAGATACAAGCATCTAAGAACATATAGTAACCACAGCGCAGTTGTATAGGTAACAATATAGGGTTACTTAAATGTGTAGAGAACACAGCAGTCGCAAACATTTATGGGTAGTCACACAGGGTGATTGGATATCCCATACAGAGATTGGTGGTGTGAGGCCAAATAGGATGCAAACAGATAACAAGGCAAAATTACTAAAGATGTTATATAAGTACTATTAAATTATAATTGAATGAGTTGAATTAGACAAAACAAGGTCTAGCAAGAAGGAAGAAGGTATGGAGGGGGGAAAAAAAAAAAAAAAAGGCAGAAATAGAAGTGCCAATACCATAGTTTAAACTCCAGGAACATACCTGCTGCTGACATAAAATAAGCTTGGAGGGACAAAAAAGCAGCCGCTCGGGTAGAGAGCAACTGTACCCAGGAAGTCAATAGAGGGACGCTGAACAGCGTGCCTTTTGTGCACACGCCCCGCTTGTAGTCATCCAACTGGCGCACGCCAAGGTGACGTCATCCAAGCCGGCCGCTCGATAAAGACTGCGCATAATCCCTATCTCAGCGTCGGCAAGGAGACAGCCTGACGCCGCAGGACAGGGAGCGCAGCTGTATCCATGGGTCCCACAGGGGGGATTAACCCCTGGTGAACCCAAAGTGCGCATACACCTCTGTGGATAGAGAGTGTAGCGCTGGGCAGCCACATAGTGTCGAAATTGATCCCAGGAATCTAGGATGACTGGACTGGTGAGGAAAGAGCAAATATCAAAGTTGCAGCGTATTACAGTAAATACCAATGGTAGAGCGATTATACATACGCAATCATGTATAAAAAAGAGGTAATAAATAATATCAAAGATTTTTCGGCTATTAAGTCCCAACATCTAGCATGACACAGTCAGTGTTTAATAACAATATAATTCAATTAAAAGTAAACAACTTATATTAACCCTCAAAGTGCAGAGTTATTTTGGCAAGGGAGTAGGCAGAATGATAGTAGGCCAGAAGAAGAACAGAAGAACAGGGGAAGGGAAGGGAGGGGAAGGGAAGGGAGGGGAGGGGAAGGGAGGGGAGGGGAAGGGAAGGGAGGGGAGGGGAGGGGGGGGGGTTTGAAACAGAGGCCAAGCAAAGCTGAAAGTGAGTTTATAAGAAGGGCTTGTAGGTGTGTGCTTCATTGATTCCAGGGGCATAGATCGCATCAAGGTGTTCTATCCAAGTAGTTTCTTTTTGGAGAATGTATTTATCCCAATCACCACCTCGAGGGTCTTTGGGAACAACGGCCAGTACAATAAATGATATCAAAGATACATCAAATTTATGGTACAAATCTAAATGTCTATTGACCGCTGTAACCATCTTGCCCTCCATTGAGTAATAGACGTGGTCTTTTATTCTAGATCGTAAATGTCTGACCATTTTGCCTACATAAAAGGCGCCACATTGACATAACATAAGGTAAACCACCCCCTGGGTCTCACAATTGGCATGGAATTTGGGAATAAAAATTTCCCCATTTGGGAGTAAGAATTCCATTCCCACTCGTATCCACGGACAAAATGAGCATTTTCCACATCGTGACATGCCAAATTTGGATTGTTTAGGTATAGAATTGATGGAATAATCACTCTATGTTAATTTGTCCCGTAGGGATCTAGCCCATCTAAATGTAATTGCCGGGGAAGGGCCAACATATTTGTTGAGGATAGGGTCCTCACATAGAATCGGCCAGTTGTTTGTAAGGATATCTCGCAGCTGTTGGTGTTGTTGTGAGGATCTTGTGATAAATCTAATAGAACAGTCAGTGATAGCTGGTTTAGTTTGGTAAAGTAAGGAGCTACATGATCGACGTAGGGCTTTATTGTAGGCACTGCGGAGCAAGGTTTTTTTATATCCTCTAGCCTTTAATCTAGTACGAAGGGCATTGGCTTGAGATTTAAATTCATCCAGATGAGTACAATTGCCACATAATCTTAAGTATTAGGCATATGGAATGCTTTTGATCAATGATCTGGGGTGGGCACTTCCCGCATGTAGCAGGGTGTTGCCTGCAGTCTCTTTCCTGTAGAGAGTGGAGGCTAAACAATGCTCTTCGTCTTTGAAGATGGTTAGATCCAAAAAGGTAATTTGTTGGACATTGCTAGAGACCGTAAATTTTAAATTAAATTGACTTTGGTTGATGATTAGGATAAATTCATCAAGCATGTCCGAGGTGCCTGTCCATACCACAAATATATTGTCGATATAGCGTAACCAAATAAGGGCATGGTTCATAAAAGGGATCAATGATTCATCTGAAAAAAATAATACGTTCCCACCCCCCCCGGTACAGATTGGCGTAGGCTGGCGCGCAGCATGTGCCCATGGCCACGCCCTGTACCTGGAGGAAGTGGGAACCTTTAAAACAAAAGTAATTACGAGTAAGTATGAACTCGAGTAGCTCCAAAATAAACTCACAGTAGTCCAAGCTGTAGTGGTCTTGCTCTCGTAGGAAAGTGCGGACCATCCAGATGCCCTGCTTGTGAGGGATGCTAGAGTATAAGGACTCAACATCCAGAGTCACAAGTAGGGCATCGGGAGGGACAGCCAGACCATCAATATGTTTTAAAAGGTCCAGTGTGTCACGAGTATAGGATGGCAATCGCAGCACATGTGGCATTAAAACGGAGTCAACTAAACGACTAGCGTTCTCTGTCAAGGAGCCAATCCCGGAAACTATAGGTTGACCAGGGGGCATAGGAGGATGCTTATGTATTTTTGGTAGAGCATAAAAAGTGGCTTCCCTGGGGTTCCGTACGTTAAGATAATTGTATAAGTCTTGATCTATAAGGCGGTGGGTGGAACCAACGATACACAAGTATTCATTCTTGAACTTTGGATTGATTATCCTATTGTAATCAATAGGACATGGAACAGATTATTATATACGTATCCGCAGTGCCACTCTGCGTTGATACCAATAGATTCTGCATTAATCTATAATGCATATGTTTGTTGTTTTTTGTCTGTTTTAGTGGTATCTACTATAGAGCACATGATATATGTGTATCCCACTACTTTAGGCACAAATATGCATACTTGTATAGATATATACTACATTGAATACTTACACATGTACTTTCTTGTTTTTAAATATACCAGCACTTACCCAGCATCTGTCCTGAGGAAGCTACTATTTTCGTGAAACACGTCAATGAGCACGTTTTTTGGAGGCATCACTGGATCAGAATTTTTTTTTACCTTGATACAGTATTACATCAATCTTTGTACTGTAGGTCCAGTCCTCTACAACTGCATTATTGGGTAACTGGTAACTGTGTCTATACAGGGCGTTTGTATGTTGTGTATATGTGTGTATATATATATATATATATATATATATATATATATATATATATATATATATATATATATATATATATATATATATATATATATATATATATATTTTTTTTTTTTTTTTTTTTTTTTAACTATGTTGTAATAAAATTTATACTTTTTTATTGATTCTCTCTCTCTCATTATGTGCCCACAAATTCCCCTGATTAAATTTTATGTTTTCACTTCATCAGCATTAATGTAAACATTATTACTGAACTTTATGTTATAGGATAATTATATACACTTACTGGCCACTTTATTAAGTACACCTTGCTAGTACCGGGTTGGACCCCCTTTTGCCTTCAGAAATGCCTTAATTTTTTGTGGAATAGATTCAACAAGGTGTTGGAAACATTTTCAGAAATTTTGGTCCATATTGAGATGATAGAATCACGCAGTAGCATATTTGTCGGCTGCACATACATGATGCAAATCTCCCATTCCACCACATCCCGACGGTGCTCTACTGGATTGAGATCTGGTGACTGTGGAGGCCACTGGAGTACAGTGAACTCATTGTTATTTTCAAGAAACCAGTTTGAGATGATGATTTGAGCTTTGTGACATGGTGCATTATCCTACTGGAAGTAGCCATCAGAAAATGGGTACACTGTAGTCATAAAGGGATGGACATGGTCAGCAACAATACTCAGGTAGGCCGTGGCATTAAAACTGATGGTCAATTGGTACTAATGGGGCTGAAGTGTGCCAAGAAAACATCCCCCACACCATTACACCACCAGCCTGAACCATTGATATAAGGCAGGATGGATCCATGCTTTTATGTGGTTTACGCCAAATTTTGACTCTTCCATCTGAATGTCACAGCTAAAATCAAGACTCAGACTAAGCAATGTTTTTCCACTCTTGTATTGTCCAATTTTGGTAAGCCTCAGTTTGCTGTACTTAGCCGCTCACTGAATATTTTCTCTTTTTCAGACCATTCTCTGTAAATGCTGGAGATGGCTGTGTGGGAAAATCCCAGAAGATCAGCAGTTTTTGAAATGCTCAGACCAGCCCATCTGGCACCAACAACCATGCCACGTTCAAAGTCACTAAATCCCCTTTCTTCCCCATTTTGATGCTCGGTTTGGATTTCAGCAGGTCGTCTTCACCACATCTAGATGTCTAAGTGCATTGAGTTGCTGGCAGGTGATTGGCTAATTAGCAATTTGTGTTATCAAGCAATTGAACAGGAGTACCTAATAAAGTGGCCGGTGAGGGTATATTTGATACTAATCTTCAATGGTTACATGTTATTTATACTGATATTGAGATGAGGTAATAACTAATTTTTTGTTTTTTTTTTTTTATAGTATTTTCGGGAAATAATACAAATTTAGCAAAAAAAAAAAATTTAAAAAAAGGGGCTAATACAAATACAGAATTTCTGCATAGCAGTAAAATTATTCTTGGCATGAAATAAGGGTTATTTGATTCATGTTAAACTATTTAGGGTGTGACGCGAAACACATTCACGCAGACCCCCCTTTCTTTCTAAGCCACGCCGTCCCTGTGACAGTGGGTGGGGGTTCCTCTCCCCTGTCACATTTTAAAATCGCCACGGTTGTGTGGGTGGAGGATTCTGTGAATGAAGAAACAAGTCCCGTCATCCACTGCAGCAGATGGCTTGTAGTTCTCAATGGACTGTGAGGTTGCTGAAGAGTGCTCTCTTAGTTAATCGACACTTCCACTTTCAAACAGAAAACCAATACAGAGATATGGCAAAGAAAGCTGAACGACATGTCTGCAGGAGCCTGACATTGCACTCATGATCCACTGATCACAGGTACAATGCTCTGCAGGCACTTGTGAATAAAATAACGCACATTTTTTTCCTGCAAAAATATGTGAATTTAATATTTTTTTGGAAAGGTAAACTTATCATTTAAGACAGAACTAAAGCCATCTATACTCAACTCCCCATCCAGTGATGAAATATGGTGTGTTAAAGCGGAACTCCACCCAAAAGAGAAAGCGCCTCTTGTCTGCCCCAACCCCCCCCCCCCTGTGCCACATTTGGCACCTTTTGGGGGGGAGCAGGTACCTGGTTTTGACAGTTTGACACTATTCCAAAGTAACACAAAAAATATCAATTAATAAATCAATAAACATACCGTACTTTCCGCACCATAAGATGCACTTTTTCCCCCCAGAAATATGGGGGAAAATGTCTCTGCGACTTATGGAGCGAATGCATGCTAGGCACCACCCCCCCCACCGCCACAAGAGAGCGGAGGACAGATATCTGAAGCCCCTGTGGGCAGGGCCAGACTGGCCTACCGGCGACTGCAGCGCTCTCCTCTCTCTGTCCTCCGGCACTCGTATGTCACGGAGCTGGGTCTGTGTGCAAGGTTCCGCCCCCCTAGACCGGCTCATGTGATAGTAGATTTAAGCAGTGTTCCGCCTATCACACGAGCCGGTCTAGTAGGGCGGGACCTTGCACACAGACCCAGCTCCGTGACATACGAGCGGCGGAGGACAGAGGGAGGAGAGCGCTGTGTTATCCAGAAAATGGTGAGGCTGCAATTGGTGGGCACAGCGAGGCTGCAATTGGTGGGCACAGCGAGGCTGCAATTGGTGGGCACAGCGAGGCTGCATTCGGTGGGCACAGCGAGGCTGCAATTGGTGGGCACAGCGAGGCTGCAATTGGTGGGCACAGCGAGGCTGCATTCGTGGGCACAGCGAGGCTGCATTCGTGGGCACAGCGAGGCTGCATTCGTGGGCACAGCGAGGCTGCATTCGTGGGCACAGCGAGGCTGCATTCGTGGGCACAGCGAGGCTGCATTCGTGGGCACAGCGAGGCTGCATTCGTGGGCACAGCGAGGCTGCATTCGTGGGCACAGCGAGGCTGCATTTATGTGCAATGGTCAGGCTGCATTTATGTGCAATGGTCAGGCTGCATTTATGTGCAATGGTCAGGCTGCATTTATGTGCAATGGTCAGGCTGCATTTATGTGCAATGGTCAGGCTGCATTTATGTGCAATGGTCAGGCTGCATTTATGTGCAATGGTCAGGCTGCATTTATGTGCAATGGTCAGGCTGCATTTATGTGCAATGGTCAGGCTGCATTTATGTGCAATGGTCAGGCTGCATTTATGTGCAATGGTCAGGCTGCATTTATGTGCAATGGTCAGGCTGCATTTATGTGCAATGGTCAGGCTGCATTTCATGGGCACTGGTAAATATTTTAGGACACCATTTGGTTCAGAATATTTTTTTTCTTGTTTTCCTCCTCTAAAACCTAGGTGCGTCTTATGGACCGAAAAATACGGTAAATCCTGATGGAAGTCCACCACCTATATGTAAATGTCCAAATAAAACAAGTTCCACCACAATTGCAAATCTTGCCATACGGTTTCACTTATGAATGACAATAATCAGCCTTGTGAATGCAACACTACCACCAATTGCAGCCCCATACCAAGCAATAAGACCCCAAATAATAGGTTGTCTTACAGCAGAGTGTTTTCAGTAATCTACCATCCACAGCCTTGGAACCATATGGAATATCACAGCAACAGGTTGTTCAATGGCCCTCAGGAACTCCAGAATATCAGCAGGGATTCACTGTTTGTACCCCTGCTCTGCCATGCAAGAGGTAAGCAAGCATTCCATAGTGCAAAAAAGGTTGAGAATAGCCTATTGGTTAAATTGCATTGGTGGCGGGGCTTGCCAGAGCTAGCGGTTGTGGTGATTGTGTTTACATGTGATTGGTGGTGGACTTCCATCAGAATTTAGGTTTATTGATTTATTGCACTTTATTTCTCAAGTCACGTTTTAAAAACCTGTTGAATACACACTCTACCCATGCAGATAAAATGGCATAAAACTTGCCTAGTTACTATTGCTTATTACAGCACACATATCTTTATCCGAGAAAAAATATTTTAAATTTAATTAATTTAAATTTCTATTTAATTTAATTATCCATAGTCAAAACCTGAAAAGCCTTTACAGATTACCAGATTAGAGTTAAATGGGAGGTCTGGTGCTAGAGTTTTTGTGCTCACTCCGGTGTTCGCAGTGATACTTCACATGTGTATTACAATCACCATTTAAAAATGCATACAGGACCTACTTGCACATTCGTATTTGCACATAAACATGAGAGGGGATGGGAGTGCTTTACATATTTTTTTTTTTTTTTTTTTACTCTTTAAATTTTTGTTTTAATTAACTTCATTGCTATCACGGGGGATGAACATCATCCCTTGTGATAGCTGGGGCAGTGATTGGTACTTTTTAGTGAGAGATCAGGGTTCTATAAGACCCTTGATCCCTCCTGTGTCATTCAAAACATCTGATCAATCCAAGACCAATTTGAACAGATGCTTGCCTGGCCAAAACCAGGCAATACATGTCGCTTCTGGCTTTATTCATGACAAAATAAAGGGAGGAACGTATGTTCCCCCATGTGGTACCCGGCTCCCTGACCGTACAGGAGAGCCCGGGAACCGTGGTAGGCGGGTGGGGGCAGGAGGGGGGGTGGGGGCCTTTCGCAACCTGTAAAAGTTATTGGGTGGCTATAGAGCTGCTTGGTTCACTTTTATATGAAAGCTCATCATCAGCTGAAATTGTTGATAACGGGGTGCAGCCATGGTCCTGGTATAATCACTTCCACCCAAGGCTATATATGTACAGCCCAAGGGCTGGAAGTGGTTAAAAAAAAAAAAAAAAAAAATAGACAAGGCAAAATGATGAGTAAAACATCCCTGGCTAGCATACACTGCTGTATTCATCAATGCTTTCTTTGTCCACGAGTTTAATTCGCTCTGTGTCTGTCCACATTTCTATGGCCAAAAACGTACTATCCTGAGTATCAAGCAGCCAAGCTGAAAGACATGTACGGAATTCTCAGACACAGATGCACAAGCCAAGAATTCATTACTAGTGTTAGCTCTTTAATTTCCCGTGCCCTGCAACTCCCTTCCTTGTCGTTAACTGCCTCTAAAGCACCCCCCACTTTCACTAAACGAATTAAAGGAACTATCTAATTGAAATACAGTGAATAATTCAGCAGGTACACCCCCTCTCTGTAATAATTCTGATGAAATATTCATGACAGGCTCAGACTGGCAGACTACGGGACAGCCACTTGCCTGTAATCAGAGCCTCGCGTCCTTATTCGGCTGTAGCTTAGACCTGCCAAAAAAGCAATTATCTGGATAGTTTTACCCAATCCCATCTCATCTCCCAGAATGCCCCCTGCCTGCTGGCAATGCAGTTCCCAGAGCCAACGAACACCTGTTTGCTGGTACCTGTAAAAAAGGAAAAGAACGAATGAAAAAAAAAAAAAAAAAAACATTATTTAATAATGGGAAATATTTATAACAGATATGCAAAGGTCAGAAGAAGAGAGAAGTATTAAATAAAGAATAAATAGTTTTATAAAAACATTAACTTATTATTGAAACATTTAAAGTGTAATTCCACTTTTTATTTATCTTTTCAAAATTTGGGCACATACAGTGCCTGAGGGACTGCTGTGGAAGCTGACAATTATCGTAGCAGTCTGCGCTACTACAGTGGCCACCTGTGCTGAGCAGCTACACAACTGCATATGGACCACAGGAGGTCACACTCCTTGCATTTTTTCAATGAATACCAGACATTCTCTGATTAGACTAGATCGAGAGGAGGGGTGATGACATCATGCTTTTCAATCAGAGAATGTCTTGCACATGACTACTATAGCGATTGTCAGCCTGCACAGCAGTCCCTCACGTATACATACTTGCATGGGTCCAATTGTAAGTATGCAATTTAAATCATACCTGGAGTTCAGCTTTAAAAGCAACAAAATTCATAAGTGTACAATTGTTCAGCTTGGATCCTTATAAGCATGCTTACCTCAGGGACTGATGTTGAAGCTGAAAATCACTGTAATAGTCCTGTGCAAGGAATTCTCTGATAGTACAAGTTGAAAAGCATGATGTCACCACCACTTCTCTTGACTGTCTAATCAGTGATCAGAGAATGTTTTGTATTCATTAAAAAAAAAATGCAAGCAGTATGACCTCTGCCTAGTAATACAAGCATGCGGCTGTTGCTTATGAAGGGCAGAGCAATAGGGTTAATTGCTGTTCATTACAAAGTCACCATAGGCCTTCACATCTACAGTATCCAGTGAGACACTATCCATAAATGGTCACCACTGTACCACAAGTAGATAGAGAGACATTATCAACCCAGGGACAGAACCAGGGCCAAATTGGGAAGAGACTACCTCCCCCAGTTAGCCGATTAGAAGCTAGTAAGGTCCTTCTGACCCTGCACCTGAAGATTAGCCATGTGCAGTGTCTACAGTGTCTCTAGATGGGTACTAACAATAGCCTTAGCAGACCGAAAAGGGTTAATGAGGTCTGTGTCAGGCACTCTTGGCAGCTGTAGCTCAAGTAGCATCCTAGGATCACTGTGCTGTATACTGACAGGAGCTAAATGCTGGGCTGGTTCCATGATTGGAATGTAAATAGTGCACAGAAAACTAAGACCTACACAGCACTAGGATTACCCTTAGTGGTAGCCTGGGGAAAAAGTGGACGCAAGTAAAAATGTCTGCCTAAGGCTGTGACACACATTTAAATTGCTGCAGCCAGTACAATTCTAGACCTCAGGAGATTTGAACACAGCACACTGGGCCAAGGGAAGACCTGTAGCCTGAACTTACAACAGCAGGTCATATTCTTCCAGAAGCAAGATTTTAGGGGCAAGCCTTATCCTGGCTTCACCCTCCTTGATGGGCATAACCCCCAAAGCAGTCTTTATGGAAAGCACTGCACCACTGGCAGACCATGTACTTGGACCTGTATAGCACCCTGTACCAAAAAAGTGGCTTAGCTTGCTGAGGGTAGGAGGGGTTATATAGGAGATGTCGCTGCAGCTTTCTTTTTTACTAGTGTCCAATTACTTGAAGGTAGCTGCATATAAACCAGGGTTAAAAACTAAAGATCTGATGTTCGCGACCAAGTATAAGTATTTTTGTTCTTTAGAACAGGAATCCATGCACAAGTTAAGACAACCAAACATAAGAGATCAGTACTTGTACAGCTTTTTCCAGAGAACTCCAGGTAATCGAAAACTCTCATCAAACTCCACATCACTGTCCTCTGACTCCTCAGCTGCTCTATGCTGCTCTGCCTGTTTAGATAGCTGCTTTTGCCACTGTCTGAAAAGATAAAGTAAACAAACCAAGTAGGAATTAGGACTCCTCCTTCAAATAAAATACACTGCATACACACTACAAGTGAACTTACCGTAGGCGATGCTTGTAGTACTTGAAATTTCCATCATCTCTACACCGTCTACCCTTTCCCGTGTTGGCCGACTCTGTCTCTTCTTCATCAGAACTTGGAAGAAACTCTGGATCTAAAACTGGATGTCGGGGTCTTTTGGTAGTTGCTTTCCGAGGCAGAGGTTTCAACTCATAATCAGAGCCTGGGCTATCTTGCACCCATTCATCATCCTCATCTATGCTCTCCTCTTTTGTCTCAGATGTGTAAACAGATTCCTCATTATCATCTCCTTGACTACCTTCTTCAGGGATAGAATTATTTTTACGTGGAATTCCTGTCCTGAACTGAGACTGAAAAGCTTTTTTCTGTAATTTCCTCATCTTCTTTTTCATTCTCTTCTCAGCATTTGGAATAGTTAAAAGTTTATTTGTGTTATTTATTTTTGTGGGGTCCTCTTGTACTGCTGGTTTCTTTCTCTCTTTTTTTGGAGTGAAGTTACGCTTTCTATGAGCCGCCATCTCTGCTTGATCAGCAAGGTACTTTTCAAAGTCTGAGGCATCATTGAGCATCAGGCGTCGTGGTTTGCGATCTTCTTTTGGGAGAATTTTTGTGCCAAACGGGGTCATCTGTCCAGTACGGATGAGATCTTCCCACTCGCTATCTTGGCAAGGCATCAACATACTACCCAATGATGTGGTTAACACATCTGGGAAGTAAACATAAAAATATGAACATATTTGAGTTTGGAAAATAGAGGAATAAACATTAATATATAAAAGACAACCACAATTCAAACTAATCATCAGTGTGACAAGACTAAACCCTGACAGGGAAACTGGTCAAGTACGTCAACTGAAGGCCTAAAAAATGACCAAAATTAGCAGTCAAATACACTAAAATACAATCAGTTGGGTCATATCATCTAATTGGATAGTAAATAAATAAATGTAGCGCTATGTGTAAAATTATAAAGTGCAAATCTCTAAAATAAATAAATCCTACATATAAATGAATAGTCCATAAAATAAAAAAAAAAAAAAAATGAAGAAATAAAACATGAAAAACTCTTCTTGTGATCAGTGTATCCACACAATTCCACCACAGTGATTGTTCGTCCTCAAAAGGAGTGCACACCACCACCAGTAAAAATGCGCGCTCACCTCCCAGATAAGTCAAAACTCATATGCGGATCTCCCCACGAGCTCTTTGCTCTCGCTTCCTCTTCCCAATCAATGGTGGGTAATCCAGATGGCTCTTTTCTTAATGGTAACTCAGCTCATTAATATCCAAAGAAACGGATCATCTCCCAGCTTGGCTCAACATTCCATGAGTTCAGGACATATAAATAATAATAAGTATAGAGACCATAGTGTTCTCCGTATACAAATTTATTCAAAGCCCCCAAACAGACAAGTTGCACTTACAAGATAAAAACTTTTAAAATCACATAAAAACCTCCAGAGTAGCACCGCCATGTCCACATACACAGTGCCTGGATGAACGTGACTATCAGCTCCTCCCTTCTCAGTCACAGGCCTTCCTCAGTAGATGGGTGGGCTGATCCCCCTAAGTTAATTTGTAGTGTATCGCTGCTATAGCAACCCTCCGGGCGTTGCCACAGCTCGGTCTGCGGTGCAGAAAGAACCTCCCCTCTGCCTGTGTCTCCAGGACACACAAATACCAAGACCAGGAAGTGTGTCTCTCTCACTGCTAAATTGCAGTAAGATTTAAACCTTTCTAAGCACCCTCAGACCTACATGACAATCTCCGGTTACAATCTATCATAAGCTAAGCATAATTACATACAAAACAACTACCTATACTAACAATCTAAAAATTACATAATTATGTTTAAAAATACCATATTTATTATAAACCAACAAAATTATAAATATGTTACGGGACTAAATTGATTTAAAATTACTATTCAAATTTTAAATATAAACAGCGTACTTCATATGTCTAAGTATATATAGGGTCACCACTCCCATAACAAACACATAGACACATGTAAATAAAAAAAAAAAAAAAAAAAAAAAAAAAAAAAAAAAACATAAAAAAAAAAAAAAATATATATTTTATTTATTTATTTCCAGGTACTTATATAGCGCCGTCAATTTACGCAGTGCTTTACATATACATTGTACATTCACATCAGTCTCTACCCTCAAGGAGCTTACAATCTAAGGTCCCTAACTCACATTCATACATACTAGGGACAATTTAGACAGGATCAAATTAACCTACCAGCATGTCTTTGGAGTGTGGGAGGAAACCCACGCAGGCACAGGGAGAACATGCAAACTCCAGGCAGCTGGTGTCGTGGTTGGGATTCAAACCAGCGACCCTTCTCACTGCTAGGCGAAAGTGCTACCCACTACACCACTGTGCCACCCGTGTGTGTGTGTGTGTGTGTGTGTGTGTGTGTGTGTGTGTGTGTGTGTGTGTGTGTGTGTGTGTGTGTGTGTGTGTGTGTGTATATATATATATATATATATATATATATATATATATTTTTAAAAAAATCTATATCCTATATAATAAAACAAAAACTAAGCTAATTTGTAGTGTATCGTTGCTATAGCAACCCTCCAGGCATCACCACAGCTCAGTCTGCAGTGCAGAAAGAACCTCCCTCTGCCTGTGTCTCCAGGACACACAAATACCAAGACCAGGAAGTGTCTCTCTCTCACTGCTAACTTGCAGTAAGATTTAAAAAGAAAAAAATCTCCTATATTTCCAACAAAGTTATGTACATGTAATGAAGGGTTACCTAAAATCACCCATTATAGATGAAACAGTTCAGATCAAAATCAGTATTGAGCCCCCTGAGCGTTAAAAACCTGGGTCTCATATATCCAAGCTGATTCACGTTGGCTTAATTGTCTTTTACCTTTTCTATGGCCCAAAACTTTAACTGACTGGGATTTCTATCATGGACTTCCCTAAAATGTTTAGAGACACAATATTCTTTTTTTCCTTTTTTGATCGTGTTGATGTGCTCTCACACCCTAACCAGCAGAGGTCTAGATGTTTGACCTCCATACTGGAGTTTGCATGAACACTCCAACATATAACATTGGGCGGCACAGTGGTGTAGTGGGTAGCACTTTCGCCTAGCAGTAAGAAGGGTCACTGGTTCGAATCCCAACCACGACACTACCTGCCTGGAGTTTGCATGTTCTCCCTGTGCCTGCGTGGGTTTCCTCTGGGTACTCCGGTTTCCTCCCACACTCCAAAGACATGCTGGTACGTTAATTGGATCCTGTCTAAATTGTCCCTAGTATGTATGAATGTGAGTTAGGGACCTTCGATTGTAAGCTCCTTGAGGGTAGGGACTGATGTGAATGTACAATGTATATGTAAAGCGCTGCGTAAATTGACAGCGCTATTAAAGTACCTTAAATAAATACATAAATAAATATACAATCCCTTCAGAAGAACAAGGGATGAAATCTTTTATCTTGTGTACTTTACCTGTGGTCGTGGCCACAAATTCACATTTCTTTTTTGGATTACTTCCTTTAGTTGTTCTGCAGGACAAACACTTCCCACAGGCATAAAAGCCTGAGATCTCCAGGAAGACCTATAGTAAATGGAGTTGATTCTTTAACCTCCAGATTAGGTCAGTACCTGGATTTCTTTTTACAACCCCTAGTAACTTCTACACCTGCTTATTTAAAGGACACGAAGCACGAAGCACCTATTACAAAATTTAAGTACTATTATGATGGATAATTCTCCTTTTTTCTTAGTTACAGCGGAAGTAAGTTCGCTATACACTACAATTAAACCTAAAGATGCAAAGAAAGCGGTAAAATGGGCGCTAAATAACTCCTCTTTGGAAATTAAGCAGCGTAAATACCTTCTGCAGTGTTTAGAATTTGGACTTTTACATAACTACTTCTGGTATGATGAAGATTATTATTTACAGAAGACCGGTGTAGCCATGGGCGCTCATTTTGCTCCAAGTGTGGCTAACCTGTTTTTAGCACACTGGGAGTCAAAAGCAGTTTTTGAAGATAAACCAGAAGAACTGATAGGTTACTACAGATTTATAGATGACCTGTTCTTGATTTGGAGAGGAGATGAGTCTAGTCTCCACTCCTTCAAGGATAGATTGAACCTAAATGAGAAGAATATCAAATTAACATGGAACTATGATAGAAACAGAATGGTATTTCTAGATGTGGAAATATATGTACAAGAGGGGAAGATCTTCACAAAAAATTCTAGTAAGCCCACGGATAGAAACGGCTATATAGCCATTGATAGTTGTCATTATCGACCCTGGTTGTTGAATATACCCAGGGGTCAATTTGTTAGACTCAAAAGGAATTGCTCCAAGGCGGAAGATTTTGAGGAACAAGCTGCTATTTTTGAAGAGAAATTTTTACAAAAAGGTTATGATAGTGAATTAGTGAAGAGACAACTAGAAGAGGTGAGAAATATGGACAGAAATGAGTTACTAGTTACTAAAGAAAAGGTACCTAAGAAGGAGGGAGATGAATACAGGATTGTGCTGAGTTATAATATTCAAAAGAATAAAATTGAGATTATCAGGAGACACTGGAGTGTATTATTACAAGATAAATTATTGGGTGGTGTTCTGCCTGAGCACCCCTCATTTGTATACAAAAAAAAAGCACCCAACTTAAGAGATATTTTAGCCCCGGGAGCCCTAGACCCCCCCCAACAAACATAATAATACTGTAGGGACCTTAACTCCCTTCCTCACCGGCTTTTATGCCTGTGGGAAGTGTTTAGCCTTCAGAACAACTAAAGGAAGTAATCCAAAAAAGAAATGTTAATTTGTGGCCACGGCCATGAGTAAAGTACACAAGATAAAAGATTTAATCACTTGTTCTTCTGAAGGGGTTGTATATATGTTGGAGTGTTCATGCAAACTCCAGTATGTAGGTCGAACATCTAGACCTCTGCTGGTTAGGGTGCAAGAGCACATCAACACGATCAAAAAGAATATTGTGTCTCTAAACATTTTAGGGAAGTCCAAGGTAAAACCATCACTGGAGGGGGGGTAATTTCATAAGACAATTAAGCCAACGTGAATCAGCTTGGATATATCAGAACCAGGTTTTAACGCCCAGGAGGCTCAATATTGATTTCGATCTGAACTGTTTCATCTATAATGGGTGATTTTAGGTAACCCTTCATGACATGTACATAACTTTGCAGTTAATACAGGAGATTTTTTTTTCTTAAATCTTACTGCAAGTTAGCAGTGAGAGAGACACTTCCTGGTCTTGGTATTTGTGTGTCCAGGAGACACAGGCAGAGGGGGGTTCTTTCTGCACTGCAGACTGAGTCTATAGAGTTAAAAAAAAAAAAAAAAATTTATATTATATATATATATATATATATATATATATATATATATATATATATATATATATATATATATATATATATATATATATATATATATATATATATATATATATATATATTTTTTTTTTAATTTACATGTGTCTATGATGGGAGTGGTGACCCTATAGATACACAGACATATGAAGTACGCGGTTTATATTAAAATATGAATAGTAATTTTAAATCAATTTAGTCCCATAACATATATAATTTTGTTGGTTTATAATAAATATAGTATTTTTAAACATAATTATGTAATTTTAGATTGTTCATATAGGTAGTTGTTTTGTATGTAATTATGCTTAGCTTATGATAGATTGTAACTGGAGATTGTCGTGTAGGTCTGCGGGTGCTTAGAAAGGTTTAGATCTTACTGCAATTTAGCAGTGAGAGAGACACACTTCCTGGTCTTGGTATTTGTGTGTCCTGGAGACACAGGCAGAAGGAGGTTCTTTCTGCACCGCAGACTGAGCTGTGGCAACGCCGGGAGGGTTGCTATAGCAACGATACACTACAAATTAGCTCCACCCATCTACTGAGGAAGGCCTGTGATTGGCCGATACGTATCTAGAAGGGAGGAGCTGATAGTCACGTCCAGCCAGGCACTGTATGTTGACACGGCAGTGCTACTCTGAAGGTTTTTATGGGATTTTAAAAGTTTTTAACTTGTAAGTGCAACTTGTCTTTTTGGGGGCTTTGAATAAATTTGTATACGGAGAACACTATGGTCTCTATACTTATTATTTACATGTCCTGAACTCATGGAATCTTGAGTCAAGCTGGGAGATGATCCGTTTCTTTGGATATTAACCGCTTGCCGACCGGCGCACGCCGATGTACGTCGGCAGAGCGGCACGGCTGGGCAAATGGGCGTACCTGTACGTCCATTTGAATTTCCCGCCGTGCCCGCGCGTGCGCGCCGCCGGCCGGGAGCTCCGTGAGTCGGGTCGCGGGTCCCGCGGACTCGATCGCCGCGGGGATACCCACGATCGCCTCACGGAGCGGATGAACGGGGAGATGCCGTTGTAAACAGCATCTCCCCTTTCTGCCTAGTGACAAGTGTCACTCGATCTCTGCTCCCTGTCATCGGAGCAGAGATCAGTGACGTCACCCACACAGCCCATCCCCCTACAGTTAGTAATCACTCCCTAGGTCACACTTAACCCCTCCCCGCCCCCTAGTGGTTAACCCCTTCACTGCCAGTGTCATTTACACAGTAATCAGTGCATTTTTAATCGCACTGATCGCTGTATAAATGACAATGGTCCCAAAAATGTGTCAAAAATGTCCGACATGTCCGCCATAACGTCGCAGTCACAATAAAAATCGCTGATCGCCGCCATTACTAGTAAAAAAAAAAAATTATTAATAAAAATGCCATAAAACTATCCCCTATTTAGTAAACACTATAACGTTTGCGCAAACCAATTAATAAACGCTTATTGCGATTTACGATCGGCCTAAACTGAAGAAAAAAAAATTTTTATATATTTTTGGGGGATATTTATTATAGCAAAATGTAAAAAACAATGCGTTTTTTTCAAAATTGTCGCTCTTATTTTGTTTATAGCGCAAAAAATAAAAATCGCAGAGGCGATCAAATACCACCAAAAGAAAGCTCTATTTGTGGGAAAAAATTTTGTTTGGGAGCCACGTCGCACGACCGCGCAATTGTCAGTTAAAGCGACGCAGTGCCGAATCGCAAAAAACGCTCTGGTCAGGAAGGGGGTAAATCCTTCCGGGGCTGAAGTGGTTAATGAGCTGAGTTACCATTAAGAAAAGAGCCATCTGGATTACCCACCATTGATTGGGAAGAGGAAGCGAGAGCAAAGAGCTCGTGGGGAGATCCGCATATGAGTTTTGACTCATCTGGGAGGTGAGCGCGCATTTTTACTGGTGGTGGTGTGCACTCCTTTTGAGGACGAACAAACACTGTGGTGGAATTGTGTGGATACACTGATCAAAGGAAGAGTTTTTCATGTTTTATTTCTTTATTTTTTCATTTTATGGTCTATTCATTTATATGTAGGATTTATTTTAGAGATTTGCACTTTATATTTATAATTTTACACATAGCGCTACATTTATTTATTTACTATCCATTTTGAAATTAGTGTGGTGTACCACTTGGAATGTTTAGCAGCTGTGCAAGTTTATTAGGTTATCTTATTTAAACATTGCAATATTTTTTACTTGTGACGCTGAGTGTTTCATCTTATAATTTGCATATCATCTAATTATTCATCAGTTTTTAGTGTCACAATTTATTCTAAAGTCTTTTTCTAAGACTAAATCAGAAATACTGAGTTTCACTTTCATTATTTTGTGCCGACACCAAAACGTCTTTTTAAAGACCCTTTAGCTGTAAAGTGTAAAATGGTTTTGCTTAGCCACAGAACGAGATGCCTATAAGAAAATCACCTTCTATATCACCTAAATTATCTTGCTCCATATCCATCTCCTCTTGATTCTCTCCCAATACCACAGCCAGGCATCTTTGTTTAGCTTTGATCTTCTTTAGTTGCTGATCCTGACGTATAAAAAAAAAAAAAAAAAAAAAAATACATACTTTTTTATTGTTTATATGTGCATTTAAAGTGTATTTCCACTTTTGCGGCCAAATTTGAGAAACAAAATTTAAACTGAAAACGTTAGGCTTAATTCACATATATGCGAATTAGATGAATTTGAACCACATTCGATTTGCATGATATGTGAACCAAATCGGATTTCTATGGAGCCGGTTCACATATTTGCGGGCCGGCCGCAGTGTATTTTTCAAGAGTCCTATGCGATTTTACATCCGGTTCAGGTGCGATTTCATGTGTCATACACAAATTTGCACCTGAACCAGTGAACAAACCCGTACCGGACGCCTTTGAAAAATCGCACTGAGACTGTGGCGGGCTAAACGTAAAAAAAAAAAAAAAAAAAAAAAAATGAAGAGCTTAGGAGGAGATCCTGTACTAACTATCCAATGTTAGTACAGCGATCTCCTCGCTAAGCTATTGTGTTCTGACAGGGGGACGGCCTCCCCACCAGAACACACTGTTCAGCGCTCTCAGCCATTGGCTGAGAGTGCTGACAACAAAATACACTATGGTATGGTTTGGCATGGCACTTTTGAGGCACATCATTCATTTTTCTGTTAAAGATAAGTAAAGGAATTTTTTTTTTGCAGATTAATACTTACCTAGGTGGATCCCCCGGGCGCCTCTGCACATCAGTATAAACTCTTATTGCACAACAATTTCAAGTACATCATGATAAAATGCGTTTCCTGGACATTGTCCTCTTCGTTGAGAGCTACCAATATAGATTTTAAATATAATGCAATCTAAATGAAATAACAATTGTCAAGAAATCACATTTTAACAATATACCCCTTGCATAGAGGACCTCATTTCCACATGTTAAAATAGAAAGGGGGGATAAAAAGGGAACCAAAGAGCTAGGATGGAAGGAGGAAAACAGCAAATGCTACATCACCCAGCAGGGTCATGGGAGAACCCCCACACATACGGATGCTAATGCAATCAGACCCCCCTCCCTCCTCCCTCCTCAGAGGCTTGGGTATATCAATATATACAAGCTGGATATCACTAAATTCAATGTAATAAACTGCTGTGGTTACCTTATTGTTATGGCAAAAGTTTAAAGCTGCTGGTTTGTCATAATATGTTGGTATACAAATATTCCAAGCTACAGATAAATTGTGAGGTTTCTACTAAAAGTAGGAATGTATTAATATATTAGAAAAAGGGAGTAATTCTCACAGGTAGGTACAATCTGTTTAAGCAGGACCAGAAGGAAAATGTCTCATATTACCTTGGGGAGGCTGAATCACATCTGCCATGCACAATGGCTGTATACCAGGGGGCATTTTAGAGAATATGGCTAAGGGCTATTAAGCCTAGAAAAATGTAATCCTATATGAGGGATCTGTAACAAAACAAATAGCATAAACCCTGTCACTTTAAATAGGTCCTTATATGTGCAAAAAAATTATATGTATGTTTTCCTTCCAAGAGACAGACAACCTACCTCAGATGAAAAAGATTAAGAGCCTACAATACAGTATTGCAAAATAAATAGAGACAAACGCGTTGTTGTTTAACAGCAATGCCTAGAGCACTTAATATCTTAAGATTTAATCCCTTACATATCTAGACATACCTGCAGCACCCCCCACCAAAAAGTCCTAAATGGCCCACAAATGGAATAATTCCCAGCCTGGAGAAAGAGGGGGAGAGAATGAGGGCCGGGCGCCACCATATATATGTTATATAAAAAGGGGCTCCCCCCAGAATTGGCCACAGCTGCAAACCCCCGCTGACCAACTGGGCATTCAACGTACTGGCCATCCACCAAGATGGCCACAGATGACTCAGGGTACGTTGCACACCACCCAGCGTCCCCACCAGGACAGAACATCCAACATCATGGACATCAGTAAAGATGGCAGCGGATGCTTCCGGGCAGACCGCGCCACAGAAAACAGCCATCCGGGCCTGGAGGGGACAACGCAACACATTCCCTAATATCACTATGGTGATAGGGAAAAGTGGTAATAAGTTTAGCCATGTCCCCTGGATAGCGATTGGTGTGTTTAAACAAGGGGTCCGATCGTGGATGTGCACATGCCTTATGACAGTCTTTTTTTAGGCACTTTTTACTGTATCCACGGCATCAGTAGCCTCTCGCTAAGAATTAATAAATAGCTAATCTCGCTAAGAGCTAGTACTTTTTTTTTACAAATCTTGAGGACTAGAGCAATTCCGTTTGATACAGAGATATTGCCCATAGGGAATACTTCTAATTAGTGTGGCAAGATGGGCACCATTGGCTCGAAGGATTGTATTCCCTTCCATTTCTTGTGTGAACCAGGCCTTACTGTTGGTAGGATAAGGACAGAAAGAGGGCAAAATTATATCCTGAGAATGATGAAAGTCAAAGGATACCTTGGGTAGAAAATCAGGATTAGTATGTAAAACTAACCTTTCATCAAAAATATGGAGAACGGCTCACTTATGGACAGGGCTTGTAACTCACTGATTCGCCTGAGTAATAGTCACTAAAAGCTTGAAGGTAAGCATTCTAAGGAATATATCTAGAACCAGGGAACTCTTGATTAAACTTTGTAGGACAACTGAAAGATCTCAGGAAAACACTTAACTGGATCAGGTCTCAATCTAGAAAAGGCTTTAAACAATCTGGCAATAAGTGGATTTATGGCCAGGCTCTGTAACCCCCCTCCAGAAAAAAAAAAAAAAAAAAAAAACCTCAAGCCTGCCATCTGCACTTTAAGAGTGCTAATGGCAAGACCCTGAACATTTCCATCCTGTAAAAAATTCTAGGAAGGAAGGAATATCAAGCAAAACTTTTCTGTCCTGACACCTAGAAAAGAAAACCTTCCCATAGATGGCCTGGGTAACTTTTTTCGTACTGAAAATGAAGGTGCTGACTAACCTTTCTGACAATCCTTAGACCTTGCTTTCCTCAGACTCCAAATTGAGATCTTCAGGGTCTGAACCTGTGAAAAGAACACTGGCTCCAAAACTAGAAGTGTAGTTTTCTACTGGTTCAAATTTCCTTAATACCAATACTGAAAAGAGTAACACAGATGAACAGCCCTGGGGGGGCCAAAGCGTCTGCCCAATGCCCCTCAAGCTAAGCAGGGCTTTCTCTGCAGGATGTGGAAACCTTGCAAGAAGATCTGAACAAATTAATGGGGTGGGCAACTACATGGCAAATGAGGTTTAATGTAGAAAAATGTAAAATTATGCATTTGGGTGGCAAAAACACGAATGCAATCTACTCACTAGGGGGAGAACCTCTGGGGGAATCTGGGATGGAAAAGGACCTGGGGGTCCTAGTAGATGACAGGCTCAGCAATGGCATGCAATGCAAGCAAAGCCAACAGAATATTGGCATGCATTAAAAAGGGGATTAACTCCAGAGATATAACAATAATCCTGGGATGGGACCAGAGATGGCCGCATGAGACAAGAGCTCCGGCACACTGAGGATAACAAAAGCCTCTTCTAGGCAATATACACGCTCCCTCAGCCATGGGTAGGTCAAATAGAAGCACCTTGACACCCTGCTCCATGAACGCAGTCCGCAACGTAGCTCAGCAATAACATTCCTGAGATGTTCTGGTCCCGGGCCATAACTCACCACGAGGAGACGCAGGCCTCACAGGCCTCATCCCTAGCCTCGCCTAGAAATACCACAAACATGCTGGCAGAAGGTTACGGCCCTACAGCCTCAAATCCGAGACTTCTTGACCTGTAAAGAGACTTCCAAAAGGTCGCTTTGGATATCAAACATACCCTGACAACTGCCATATCATATCTAAAATCGGACATTCAATCGATGAACAATCAATGAAGAATCACCTCACAGAATGGGAAGAATCTTCTCAACTTCAGGCACCTGTTATCAGGCAAGTACAGAAGACACACGACCTCAATCTCCCACATATGTTTGAACTCCATAGACAAGTGGAAGATTTAGACAATAGGGGACGCAGGCATAACATTAGAATCAGGGAGGTCCCTGAAGGAGTAGATCTATCTGCCTTACCACAGATGGTGTGTGCAATATTTAACAACCTTCTTGACAGACCAACAGGCTCTCCTATTGAGATGTAAAGACTCCATCGTGCACTGAGACCCCCTCCCCGTGACACCGAACCCCCCAGGGACATTGTGTGCTGTATTGTGAACTTCCCTCTCAAGGAGGAGATACTCCGGAAAGCAAGAGACAGAGGCCGCATTTTATACAATGGCGCAGAATTAAACTGTTCCAAGACCTGTCTCGGATAACCCTACAGAACAGACGCACCCTGCGCCCCCTGCTGGAAACATTACGTGCACGCAACATATAGTATAGATGGAAGTTTCCTTTCTGCCTCTCTGTTACCACCAGAGGTCGCACCGCACTCCTCCGAACACCAGAGGACCTTCCTGCTTTCTGCGAACAGCTAGACTTGCCGCCAGTGGACTTGCCTGATTGGTACTCCTTTTATTTTCCAACGGAACCATGGAAGCCAGTGTCCTACAACGCATCACCAAAAGCCCAACGACACAGATCCAGACGCCGCAGATTGGATCCCACATCACCTGGAGAATTTATCTCACGCCGAGATCTCCCCCATATGTTCTAGAACATGCTGAAACCCAACGCAGAGGACATCGAGACAACTAACTTTTCCCCCAAACAAGCGGACTTCTCCAGGACTAACCTCCCTTCTCAGGTACTGTGTTCTTAATTCCACAGATATCCCCGATGAAGACTTCCGCTTGGATCAAAACGAGACACAGGACTATTTCCCCTCATATCATCCCAAAATATCCCCGGAGAGACCATTTGCCTATTGTTTAATCCAGAGACTCTTTTTACTGAAGTTAACAGAGCAGGTAATACGTATATGTCTGTGCGCTTTCTCAACAGGTTTCCAATACCATCAAGCGATTAGGGTTGCTTTTGTTACTATGTTTGTTTAGTTGTATATTTCTTTTGATCATAAATGATACCTAACCCATTTACTCTTTGCACAATAGTGGAGGAGAGACCTAAGCCTTTTTCAACCAGGCTTTACACTGTAAACCTGAAGTGGAACCTATTCAAAACACCTGACTCGAGGTATAGATGATTTATGTCACAATTTTAAACAAAAGGGTGTTGCGCTTGGGAAACGGGCACAGTGCTATCACACAACCACAAAACAAAAACGCATTTACGTTTTTTTTTTTTTCCCCCCTTGGGGAAACCTACCAGGCTGGTCTCTCCCTACTAAGGCATACTATTCCTCAGCTATAGCAAGGAGCCTGCTTCTTTACTATAAATAAACAGGGCCCAAGACCTAAATGGAGGGTAAAGAAGAGCTTTAACGTATCTAGCCTAAAGGTGCACTCTACAATAGTAAGGTTTACATGTTATATAAGCTTAGAGAATAAATGCGTTGCGCTGAAGTAGATCACACTAAAATATAAACTACCTAGACATGAGTATGTGTGACAAATTCATAAAAATAACATGTGACAAATTAATTTAAAACCCACACAAAGTGCGGCGTGCATGTACAGTTCAACAAATCACAAAGTGCATGAATTAGATAAAAAGTGCCCAGTGATTAGCATAGATATTAAATAGTCATGTAGATTTCTTATAAGGTATGAAATCACCAAAAAGTGCATATAACAATGTCCAAGTTTGGTGTCATCCAGCATGCTCATTCAATGTCAGGTGCTGCAAAAACATGCTCCAGTGTGCTTCGGTGACCCCCACAAAGTGGTTGCGCCCACCTCAGAGCGTGTGACACAGTGACTAGCCGTGTCAAAACACGCTATGGAGCCACCCCCGGGCTCTATACTTATAGTTTGGTACCGATCTCCAGCCTGGATCAATGCAGCTCCATACCATAAACAAAAAGACTAGATAGTGTGATACCGTAAAGAATATATTTATTGATGCATAAACCCACTCCCCGCAAAGGGGTACTCACATTTCACCGGTGCGTAAGTGCACAGCTCTACACAAGCTTAAAAAAAAACGCCGGTCGGCGTGTGGTATGGTATGCGCTCTCACGATCAGGTTCCGTGCTGCTAACCCCGTCCTGGCCCCTCCCCTACGCGTGTTCGACATGCACGCAGCACTTTGTGTGGGTTTTAAATGAATTTGTCACATATATATATATATGTGACAAATTCATAAAAATAACATATCTATCTATCTATATATATATATGTATATCTCTCTATCTATCTTCTATTATATATATATATATATATATATATATATATGTGTATGTATAATCATTATGCACATTGCACTTTTATGTGATTTTGATGAATGCATCACATGCTGGTTTATGAATTTGTTTTTTGATATAATTCTTATTTATACTTATGCTCACGTCTAGGTGGTTTATATATTATGCCCCGTACACACGGTCGGACTTTGTTCGGACATTCCGACAACAAAATCCTAGGATTTTTTCCGACAGATGTTGGCTCAAACTTGTCTTGCATACACACGGTCACACAAAGTTGTCGGAAAATCCGATCGCTCTAAACGCGGTGACGTAAAACACGTACGTCGGGACTATAAATGGGGCAGTGGCCAATAGCTTTCATCTCTTTATTTATTCTGAGCATGCGTGGCACTTTGTGCGTCGGATTTGCGTACACACGATCGGAATTTTATATCCTGCTCTCAAACTTTGTGTGTGGCAAAATCCGATGGAAAATGTGTGATGGAGCCTACACACGGTCCTATCACACATTTTCCGTCTGAAAATCCGACGTGTGTACGGGGCATTAGTGTGATCTACTTCAGCGCAACGCATTTATTCTCTATACGTATTTGCACGGTTATGAAACGTGGTCTGCGTCTGCTGCTGGGTATTAATATCTATATTGTGTTTTTTTGGCACTGGATTATTGTGGCTCGTAAGATTTTCTCTCCATATGTTATATAAGCTGACTTAAGTTTTTAATAAGTGTTCATTATACTTGATAATTGCATGTACAAAACGATAGACCTCACTCAATACACATCTTATAAATGACAATCAAACTAACTACTTGGTAAAAAATTTGATACATATAGTTGGTTTTCTCACAACAATGGTGTACCTCCCATACTAAATCCTACACCTACCCCCATCATACCATACCCGAAAACACATACAAATACAAATACCTTTCTAGTCCTCAGTAGTGCCAACCTATCTGATCCCTTCCCAGTTTACTCACCACAGCTGTCCTATTGGACTTTAGCTGACACCCCAGACTCCTTTCAACTAGGTGGCTAGGTGATCCTATAATCACGTCCGGTGACCTACCATACACGGAACATGGATATTCCACTACTTTGTGAACCCTCTTAACCACCATACCCCATATCACATCCCCCTGAGACCTAACTACCCTAACTCATACCCTATAACTTTTTCTTCCTTTTCTGATCTTCCCTCCTGTCTCTATCCTCTTGTCTTCTAGTGGGGGCCGCTCTTCCTCTCCCCCCCCCCCCTGCCCCCCGCCTTATTACCCATAGACAATAGTGACAAAACCATCCCTGTAAACCTCCTATATCAAGGTGATATATCCTAATAACATTTAGAATGCATCCAGAACAGATGACCAAAAAACACAAGTGTCACTAAAATGCATCTCTTTAAATGTTAAAGGCTTAAACTTGCCAGAAAAGAGATCACAAGTTCTTGCTGCCCTGACGAAACACAAAGCACATTTCCTGCTACTCCAAGAAACATATTTTAGATCAAATGCCATTAGTGATTTGCCACTAAATTGGCAAATCATGTATACAAACAAGCCATACATTCCACAAATCAAGACTAAAAAGGAAAGGGGTCTCTATACTCATTTCCAAACATGCTGACTTTAAGATGACAGACACAATCACTGATCCTGGAGGCAGATATGTCTTTATTAAGGGCACATATGCATCCAAACCTTTCACTCTAGCTGACGTGCACTGTCCAAACGAGCACCAAGTGTCCTTCTTTAAAAAAATCTGTGACCACCTATCAGATTTTCAGGAAGGGATGGTAATATTAGGAGGAGACTTCAATGTGCCACTAAATCCTAATCTTGACACCTTCACAGGCATCTTCACTCTCTCCTACCAGGCTCTCTGCAAAATCAAACTCCAAAACCTAGCACTCCATGACACATGGCGTACCATGTTCCCAACAGACAAAGATTACAACCTTTTACTCTTCTCCACACCAAAAATTATCCAGAATAGACTATCTCTATCACAGACCGATTAATCCTGTCTCACACAGATCACTATAGAACCAATGTTTCTATCAGACCACCAACCCATTTCAGTAACACTCACATTCCCGGAAACGAACGAAACAACTAAAACATGGCGGTTGAACCCCTCCCTTCTAAAAGGGCCCAGAAGCTCCAAGTCAGATTAATTCCCGCATTCAAATGTATTTCCTAAGAAACTCTACCCCAGATATCGCACCCATCACTCTCTGGGAAGCACATAAGTGCGTATTAAGGGGGGAACTCCTAGCTCTAGCAATGACCAACAAAAGGAGACATCAGGAACAAATCAAATCTCTTATCAAAACCATAAACCGACTAGAGACTGCTCACAAACGACCTCACAAAACACACTACAGGAGCTACTACAAGCTCTTTCTACATTACTAGATGAATTAGGGAAACGCATGAGGCAGTATGCACTCCAACAGAAAGTGTTCTACGAACACGGCAATAAGAGTGGTAGACTGCTGGCACGCACGATTCAGGCAACAAAATCACCATTTAAGATACAACACATCCGAGACAATTACAGCACTTTCCTCTCAAAAAATGAAGATACTGCCAGACATTTTGAAAAATATTACTCTAAACTGTACAACTTATCGCAAAACAGTGAGGACAAAACAAAAGCGAATAGTCGTGCCTCACAAATAATAAGATTTCATTGCTCAGTACTGCCCAAAACCTATCACCCCCAAGCAAGCAGAAGCCATGGAAAGCCCTCTTTCAGTGGAGGAGCTTCAATTGGCAATAAAACAGATGAAAGTAGGGAAAAGACCCGGCCCAGATGGCTTCACACTAATATATTACAAAAGCTTTCTAATACCTGAAATGCTAAAGACCTTTAACTCACTATCAAACCTGCATACCCATTAGGCAGACTATTAGAAGCCCACATATCTCTTATCTCGAAGGAAGGCAAAAGATCATCTACAAGCTTCTAACTACAGGCCCATTTCTCTACTTAATGTAGATATCAAACTATACGCAAAAATGCTGGCCAACAGATTACTACCACTCATCCCTGGCCTCATATTCTCTGACCAAGTAGGATTTATCCCAGGTAGAGAAGCCAGGGATAACACCATACGCACCCTGAATATACAACACTGACTTCATCGGGTAACAAGGGCTTTCTCCTATACCTAGATGCTGAGAAGGCGTTTGACAGGGTGGCCTGGAATTACATGCAGGAACTCCCGAAAGGCATAGGTCTCCTACCTCGCATGTACACACACATTAACGCACTGTATACTAACCCTTCAGCAAGGATAAGAGCTAATGGCCTCCCGTCAAGCGCCTTCTCTATAAGCAATGGTACATGTCAGGGATGTCCACTATACCCCCTGATCTTCGTCCTGACGCTAGAACCCCTGTTAAACAGACTACGTAACAACTTAGACATCAAAGGAATCTCCATAGCATGTAGAAAATTTAAAGTAGCCGCTTTTGCGGATGACATTTTACTCACCCTACAATCTCCTCGACTCTCATTACCCAACCTCCTGAGGGACATGAAACATTCTGAGAAGCTGTCAAACCTCAAAATTAACTACTCCAAGTCCCATGCCCTAAACATCTCCCTTACCCCACAAGAAGTAGCTCACTCCCAAGACTCATTCCCATTTCAATGGGAGAAAGAAGCTATTACATATCTTGGAATCCAGATTACCAGGAAAACAGCAGACCTTTACAATCACAATTACCTAATCGTCCTGTCAAAAAAATCGATTTTTAAAACAGCTTACCTGTAAAATCCTTTTCTTGGAGTACATCACGGGACACAGAGCACCATAATAATGACTATCTGGGTTATATGCTACCTTTAGGTGATTGGACACTGGCAACCAATAGTAAGAAGGTTCCTCCCATATAACCCCTCCCATACAGGAAGTACCTTTAGTTTTGTAGCAAGCAATGAAGATCCCAGAAAAAGAGGGGAGGGACCTCTGTGTCCACATGTACTCCAAGAAAAGGATTTTACAGGTAAGCTGTTTTAAAAATCCATTTTTCTTTATTGTACATCACGGGACACAGAGCACCATAATAATGACTATCTGGGATGTCCTAAAGCATTGCCTTTGAGGGGAAGGAACATAATATTCCTAGATCCCCTTTTAGGCTCAAGATTTATAAAGCTGCTTGCAGCACGCTGTGGCCAAAAACAGTCTCCCTTTGAGACCTAACATCCAGTTGGTAAAACCTGGCGAATGTATGAACCGAAGACCAAGCGGCCGCTTTGCAAACCTGAGCCATAGACACTTGTTGGCGCACTGCCCATGATGTACTAACTCCTCTAGTAGAGTGAGCCTTGAGATATCGAGGTGGAATCTTGTGTTTCAACTCATAGGCCTGGATAATGACCTGATGAATCCACCTAGGGATGGTAGAACTAGTTGCTGCCTGTCCCCTCTTAGGACCCTCAGGCAGAACGAAAAGTGAGTTAGTCTTCCGAAAAGGAGCTGACATATCTAAGTAAAACTTGACAGCTCTCACCACATCCAGTGAGTGAAGCGATCTTTCCTTTTTAGACTTAGGGTTAGAAAAGAAGGAAGGTAAAATGATATCCTGATTCAAGTGAAAACTGGAAACCACTTAGGGTAAAAAATCTGGACGGGGTCGCATCACCACCTTGACCTGATGAACAAACAGAAAGGGTTTTTCACAAGAAAGGGCGGCCAACTCTGACACCCTTCTGGCTGAGGTTATGGCCACCAAAAAGACCAATTTCCTAGTTAATAGGATCAAAGGAATACGCCTAATAGGGTCAAAGGGTTGAATCTGTAGATCTGAAAGCACTAAGTTTAAGTCCCAGGGGCATAAGGGCGGCTTAATCGGCGGCCTTAAATGCAGCACTCCCTTGACAAAGGTTCGTACTAAAGAATGCAATTGGCCTCTGGAAAAAAAAAACTGATAAGGCCGAAATTTGTCCCTTAATGGTCCCTAGGGATAGGTTTAAATAAATTCCTGTTTGAAGGAAGGCAAGGACCCTCCCGATCGTATACTTGCAAGGGTGCCATCTTCTCCTATAACACACGAGGAGATGTACCATTTCCAGACCCTATGGTAAATACTTCTAGAAGCTGGCTTTCTAGCATTTATTAATTAGAGTAGACAGGACAGATCCTTTGATACCACGGTCTTTTAGTACCCTGGTCTCAATAGCCACGCCATCAAATTCAGCGACTGTAAAGAAGGATGGTATATGGGACATTGGGACAACAGGTCTAAACGGTATGGGAGGCACAATGGGTCCCCTACCACCATCCTCACAATCTGAGTACCACGACCTCCTGGGCCACCAGAATTACTGTTTTCTGTTCCTCCTGTACCCTACGTAACAGGTGCGGCAGCATCTGGATCAGAGGAAAAGCGTAAATTAGGGACTACTGATCCCAGGGAATCACCAATGCATCCGTCCCTATGGCAAGTGGATCCCTGGTCCTGGACACAAAGCTGTCCACCTTGGCATTGAACCTGGATGCAAGGAGATCCACATCTGGCATCCCCCAATGCTGGCAGATTTGAAGGAAAACTTTGGGGTGAAGGGACCACTCCCCCGGTAACAATTGCTGACGACTTAAGTAGTCTGCCCGCCAATTGTCCACCCCTGGAATATAGACTGCCGACAAAAACGACACGTGCCTCTCTGCCCAAGTTAGTATGTGATTTATTTCCCTTTGGGCTGCCCGGGTGCCCCTTGGTGGTTGATGTATGCCACCACCGTGGAGTTGTCGGACTGGACTCTGACCGGAAACCCCCGCAACCTGGATGTCCAGAATATGAGAGCCAAGCAAGCTGCTCGAATTTCCAGCAGATTGATGGGCAAGGTCTTCTCTACTTGGGACATCTTCCCTGTACGGAAGCCTCTTACATAACTGCTCCCCTCCATAGTCACCACTTTCCAGGTTACCGGAGGAAAGGACTTCCCTCTTTTCAAGTTGTTGGTCTTTGACCACCAAGAGAGGTCCTGTTTTACCCTTAGGGATAGAGACTTTGGATGATCCAGGGTTTGAACAGACTTGTTCCAAGCCTCCAGGATAGTCTTCTGGAACAACCTGGAGTGAAACTGCGCATAAGGAACTGTGCTGAAAGACGACACCATCTTGCCCAGCAGTCTAATGCACAGTCGAATTGAGGGCCTTTTTACCCTTTTGACTTCTCGGACCAGCTCCACTATTGAGCTGACTTTTAAGGGAGGTAAAAATACCCTTTCCTGGGTTGTATCCAGGATCAGGCCTAGATATGTCAAGATTTGAACTGGATGAAGGGCCTTAACATAAGGTCGTCCAGGTATCCTACCACCGAGATCTTTTGGGACCTTAGAAAAGCCAATACTGGAGCCAACACCTTTGTGAAGACTCGAGGGGCCGTGGCTAGCCCAAATGGAAGTGCCACAAACTGTAAATGACACCCCTCTACTGCGAAGCGCAGAAATCTTTGATGTGGACCGAAAATCAGCACATGTTGGTACGCATCTTTGATGTCTATGGATGCTAAAAAATCCCCTTTAATTAAAGATGCGATTACTGAACGAACCGACTCCATACGGAAAGTTTGGACATTTAGAAAGGAATTGAGAGACTTGAGGTCCAGAATGGGCCTTACCTCCCCATTCGGCTTTGGCACTGTAAATAGGTTTGAATAGAACCCCTTGAATTTTTCTTTGTGCGGAACCTCGATAATCACCCCCTGCCTTTCTAGCTGTTCTAAGGCTAGGAATAGGCTTCTCTTTTTCTCTGGGTCCGATGGGACTCTCGATACCAGAAACCGTTTTGAGGAAAAATCCAGGAACTCTATTTTGTAACCTTGTGTTATAGTGGAAATGACCCACCTGTCCTGAACCAATTTTACTCAAGCATCTGCGAACCGCCGCAGTCTGCCCCCCACCCGTAAGAGTGGGGGCGCCCCTTCACGAGGAGGACTTGAAATTGGTTTTGGACGGTTTCTGATTCCACGGTCTTTTTTGACTCTGAGGTTTCTTAAAGGCAGGTAGTTGAGGCCGTCGATACTTCTTGGGAGAAGAGGCGCCTGGCTCAGGAGCGTTGGGAATTTTAAAGGAGGGCTGCTTATTCCTTCTTTTAACTGGAAGCAAGGAGCTCTTTCCTCCTGAGATTTTTTGGATATACTTATCCAGATCTTCTCCAAACGCATGCTCCCCATGAAAAGGAAAAGCCGCAAGTAGCCTTTTGCATGGCATCTCGGCTGACCAGCTCTTTAGCCACAAGACTCTGCGCATATGTATTGAGAGTAGCGCAAAACAAGACATCTGCTGGATTCAGTCTTTTAATGCTTCTACCGCAAAACATAAAGCGCGAGGAAGTTCTGACAATTTGTCAGAATATTCCTCCTGAACAGGCAGGTTCCTGACCAATCTTTTAAAACGGTCCTTCAAGGATTGACAAATACCAATAGCCGCAACTGCCGGTTGCTCTGCTGACCCAGCCACCACAAAGGAGGCCTTTAGTAAGGACTCCAGCTTTTTATCCGCTGGGTCTTTAAACCCTTGGGCATTATCCACTGGACATGTTAAGCTTTTATTCACTGATGAAATAGCAGCATCCACCAAAGGCATATCCCAACTTTTTCTGAATTTTTCCTCCATAGGGTATAAAAAAAGAAAACCTCTTTGGAGGCAAGTATATCCTGTCCGGGTGGTCCCAGTCAGCGTAAATCAGCTGCTCCAATAAAGGATGCACAGGGAACGCCTGGGAACCTTGCTAAGGTCGCAAGGATCCCAACGTAGAACAGGAAAGTCCCGGTCCCTGTACAGGGGGTAACTTAAATCCTGCTCTCACCATCTTAGCCAAAGACTGGATAAACAATTTTTGGGATTGTGAAGCCGACAATGGTTCCTCAGAATCTGAGTCCCCCCGCTGAGGACTCTTCAGCCTCCTCTTTTTCCCTTACGGCCACCTCCTCAAAATCCTCTGCCCATTCTGGATCTAAATCACCAGGACCCAACTGGCTAAGGGAGTAATGGTGCTCCCTCCCTGTGTTACTGAGGCAATCATACCCGCTATTTTGCCTTCAAGGCCAGCCAGGGCTGACGTTAAGTCGTCCTTAGTAACATAAGCCGATGCAGGGATATTGGTGGTGGCCATTACACCTGACAAATGCAATGGCTCAGCCAGGCCAAATTCCGCAGTCTTTCAGGGGAGATTGATGCTGCAGTAGCCCGAGGTTGATCTCCTGTTTTTGAAGGAGTCACTTTAACCCCTGAACTTGCCCTATTCCCTGTACCTTGTTTTCTGGAAGACATTGCTTACAAGGTTTTGGAGGAAAATACTCTCTGTGCTATTAGGCTGAGATCAGCGTATAGCAATTACCACGGCCTTAACCTTCAAAGTGTTGCAAATGAACAGGATGAGGTCTGACAGTAACGCACCTATGTGTTTTCAAAATTCAGGCAGGTAACAAGAAGCGGCTCTCAGTTGCAAGACATAGCTTAGATCCATAAGACACTGGGACACAGTTAACTTTCCGGGACAGGTATGCTGCTGCTCCAAACCCCACTGAGGGCAGGAGGCGGCGTCCTGTCCAGCAGCTGACGTCACTTCCGGTATCGGAGCATTTTGCCGGTACCAATACTCACAAAAATGACTAGTATTGGCACCGATACCGATATCGGTGCAACCCTAATAAAAATGCTTGTAAATGCATTTTTTTTTATGGCTGTGTGAATGAAACCTCACATTTTCAGGACATAGGCATGACAAGTATCATTGGGCACTTGAGCAGTCTTTATGCTAGGCAAAAGAAGTAAGTTGGTCAGCATAAATTTGCAAGTCCTGTTAAAATACTGCACATAGAGATGCGGTTTTTAAACATTGCATAGAATATTAAAATTCTAGCTCCATCCGGGGCTAGCCTTAGAAGCTAGCCAGAAAGCTAAATGGTAAGCTGCACCTTCTCAGATTCCAGGAGTAATCTTATGTTATACAAAAATCATTCTTCTGTAGCAATCTATGCCCAGTATTACAGCTAACCTAATAATACATTTTAACAAAGAAATTTACTTTTGGTCTTCCAGCCTTGGCTCGCTCTGAGTAGATAGTGAATTTGCTTATGCAAAACAAAAAATACATCAGCAGGTTCCTTTTCTCCTCTACACAAATGAACAAATTACAGATGCATCTCCAATATACTACATAAAAAACAAACTGTCCAAAAGACCATAGCACAAAGAACCAATACAAACTTTATTATGTTTTTGCCGTTTTACAGACTCCAGTTTTCGAGCAATCTCTTTGGAAACTGCAGCTTGTGGAGCAAGCTGTTCAATGATCTTGTTGATTTGACGCAAGGAGGTGACACAGGAACTGTGAAGAAAAATAAAAAGATTCTGTCAGTCTGGGTCTGCTTAAACATCACTTAAAGTATTAGTCCTCATAAACACGGACGTTTTTGCAGCTGCTTTTTTGAGCTTTTTTTGCAGCTTAAAAAGGCCTGGCTATGTTAGTCTATGGCTTCATGCACACCTAGGCGTTTTTGAGCTGCAAGTGGCATAGGCGTTTTTAAGCTGTAAAAAAAAAAACCCAGGACCAGTGGGTTCTGAGAGACGTTTTTCAGCTGTAAAAACGCTCTAACGCTGAAAAACGCTCAAAAACGTCATTCACCAACGTTTTTTAACGTTTTTGATCCATGAAAAAAAAAAAAAAAATGCTAAAAAACGCTAATGCGGAAAAACGCTCAAAAACGCTAAAAAAAGTTGAAAAAAGTTTAAAAAAATCACTGCAAAGATACTGCCGTTTTCATAACGTTATTTTAACAGCCTGTGTGCATGAGGGCTTATACCCCAATATCTCAATATAGTCCTGTTACTCTCATGTTATGATTTGTAACGGCTTGCGTTCAGAAATGCCCTCAAATACCCTTTAAAAATGTTGCTTCCTGCACTTCCACTATGCTGATATAGATGAATAACTGCCTCTGCCAGCAGCACTAAATGTCTTCACATAAAAATGTACTGCAGATGAGCTGAGGTGGTTTGTTATAAAGTGCTGATTATGGAGAGCGTTGGGTTTAACTGTGGTGCCTACTAGTCCACCAAGTCATACTGAGACACCCCACACAACTATTGTAACACAACTATTGTAACAGTAAAGAAGAGGAAAGACTATGAAAATTAGAGACTGTAAGCACAATATCTTTCTGAATGCATATCTAGTTCTGTGACCACAGCAGATCTTTAAGTAACTTTAAAGGAGAAGTCCAGCCTGAGCTTGTTTGGCTGGACTTCTCCTATGGGTCATAGGAGTGCAATTTATTTTGCACTCCTGTGACCCGCTTTCAGCAGAGAGTGGTCAGAAGTCCGCTCTCTGCTGACATCACACAAATCAGTCCAGGCACCACATCATCCTGACTCTGGGAGTCTGGATCCACGAGGTGCCTGGATTGATAGCCGTCTCAGTCTCTCAGCGAGTCACTGAGAGGCTGAGACGGCGGCTCCCTGTCCCTCCACAGCTCAGCGCTCCAGTGAGTATGGAAGAGCAGAGCAGTGGAGCTTCTGATTGACAGGCAGCAGTTCTCCGCTTGGGAAGCTGAGAGAACTGAGCCATCGGCGATGTTCAATCGCTGGGTTCTCAGTAAAGAGGCGCCGGGGGACAGATGCTGCATCAGACTGATGTTGCATCCACCTAGGTAAGTATTATTTTAACCCCCAAACCCATACTTCTCTTTTAAAGTAAAAATATACAAAGTTGTTAAAAAAAAAAAAAAAAAAGAAAGAAAACCACACACACACACACACATTTACACAGAATAAAAAAAATTAAGGTGGGAGCTCACCATACTGGAGGATGATTCTTAGAAAAGGAACTATTCCATGTATTCTTAAATCAGCCTTCAGGATGGTTCACGTGACAAGTTGGCACCTAGGGTGGGACAGTTACTACAAGCACCTTCTTTCTGACCACCAGAGCTGGTAACAGGTGAGGCCTGAAGATTCACTTAGTAAATCTCAGAGAATATGAGAACCAAAGACCTGCAGTGCCCTTACAAATTCGAAAGAGAGAAGATTGATACGGAATAAAGAGGCCCTTGCAGATAGATGATGTCTACCCTAATAGGAAAGGGTGGCACCTAGAGATGGGAAGGCCTGGAGGGAAAAAAAAAAAAAAAAAAAAACACAAGACATTGTGAAAAACTATTTTTTAAAGCGTTTTTTTTTTTCCTGGAAAAATTTGAAAAAAAAAATGGAGTGTAGAACATGTTCTATGTAAGGAGGTGTTGCAAACCACTGTCTCACAAAAATAAACAGTCCCTTCCTTTATAGATAAAATGACACCTGAAAAACAGAAGAACAATGATCAAGCTCTTACAAAAACAATATATGCTTCTGGATCAGTATTGTCAATAACTGAAAATGCATATTAGCAGGTAGCTTTTACATTATTATGGGGGAGAAAAGGGAGATAACTGTTCTCCTTGATATTCCAAGCCTGAGGAATGCTCTGCATAAGCCACTGAGAAATGGTGGGTCAAGAAGCTGGTTCACCTGAACAGGGGTCATGAGAAATGAAAGAAAAAAAAAATGGATTTAAACAAAGGAAGCATTGGCTGCAAGATAAGCTCACTGCTTAACCTGCAATCAGCAATAAATGAAAAGCTCTACTTGATAACTGATGCCCCAGTTGAGGTGAAAGCAAAAACCAGAGTAATGCCACGTACACACGGTCGGACTTTCCAACGTAAAATGTGCGATCGGAGCTTGTTGTCGGAAATTCCGACCGTGTGTAGGCTCCATTGGACAGTTTCCATCGGAATTTCCGTCGCACAAAATTTGAGATCTGGTTCTCGATTTTTCCGACAACAAAATCTGTTTGCGCAAATTCCGATCGTGTGTACACAATTCCAACGCACAAAGTGCCACGCATGCTCGGAATCAAGCAGAAGAGCAGCACTGGCTATTGAACTTTATTTTTCTCGGCTCGTCGTACGTCACCGCGTTCTTGACGTTCGGAATTTCCAACCAACTTTGTGTGACCGTCTGTATGCAAGACAAGTTTGAGCCAACATCTGTGGCTCAATCCATGGATTTTGTTGTTGGAATGTCCGATCAACGTCCGATCGTGTGTATGCGGCATTAGACTTACCAGTAACTCGATTTCTGGGAGTCGTCCAGGACAGCACAGGAGAGACAGGCTCCACCTTTGGGGACAGAAAACACAACCAAGTCTTTAAAGGGCGGCTCCATGTCCCCTTTCCTCAGTCTTTTATTCGAGAATCTCCCGGTACGTTTCTGAAACACAAAAAAATATACAACCGTCCACAGTTATAACAGCATATAGGGAGGGAATCCCTGGTGTCCTGGACAATTACCAGAAACCAAGTTACCGGTACATCTAACTCTGGTTTTCTCCAGTCGTCTGTCCAGAACAGCACAGGAGAGGATCAATGAGAGCTTACCAGATTGGAGGGTGGGGGGACTACTACTGCCTGAAGGACCTTTCTCCCAAACGCCTGATCTTGCGCAGAGAGAAGGTCCAACTAACCTGTAATGTTGGATGAACGTTGAATAGCTTGACCATGTCACTGCTCAACAGATTTGTTTTGGTGTTGCCCCAGCTTGCTCTGCCCAAGATGCTGATAGCGCCCGCATAGAATGAGCCATGGGGGGAAAAAGGACACTCCTTATTCAAGATTTTGTAAGCTTCCATGATTACCTGCTTGATCCAAAGGGCAATCGTGTTTTTCGAAGCTTGAAATCCCCCCTTACTACAAGAATGTAAAATAAGGCATTTGATTTTGTAATGCCTTTGGACAATTCTAAATAATGTAAGATACAAGCCCTCACATCTAGCTCATGAAATTCTGCATCCTTAGGATTGTTCGGAGATGCACAGAAGGAAGGCAGAACAATCTCCTGCGACCTGTGAAATGTCGAGGCCACATTCGGCAGGATTCCCAGATTAGTGTACATTACAGCCTGTCCTCAAAAATTTGTAGGTAAGGCTCCTTAGAAAGTGCTTGCAGCTCGCTAATGCGCCTGGCTGTTGGAAGTTGCAACCAAAAAAGCAGCTTTGAGGGCAAGCCATTTCAACGACAGGTCCTCCCCCCATCGAAAGTTTAATCCATCCTTGTAAAACAATTGAGAAGTCCCATTTGGGCAGAACCCTGAAAAGAATGGGCCCGATCCTGGATAACCCCTTAAAGAACCTGCTAATCAGAGGATAGAACACCAGGGGTTGTTCTAAGAACACAGATAAGGTTGCCACAAGAAACTTTAGTGTACTGATGGCCAATCCTCAGTCCGCTCAGTCTTGCACAAATTCCAGGACAGCTGGAATACATGCAGATACCCCTCTGGTGTCTAATCAGGAACAAAAAACTTTCCAAAACTTAAAATAAATGGCTTGCATAACCTTCTTACTACTGGACAGGATTGTGTTCACTACCCTATCTGAAAGCCTCTTAGACTTCAGGAGACTTTCTTCAGATGCCAGGCCAACAGTTAGACTTTGTATTTTTGGAAACACTGGGCCCTGGAAAAAAAAAGATCTTCACTCTGGGGGAGCATGAGGGGAGGTTGTTCCGCTAGACGTAGCAAAGTGGAAAACCAAGCCCTCTTCGGCCAAAATGGCACCACTAAAATCACTGGTGGTGTCCTGTACCAAGTTTCTCAAGACCAGAGAAATGAGCTTGAACGGGGGAAAGGCATAGCAAAGACGAAACTCCCAAGTCTGTGCTAAGGCATCTACTCCCTTGGCCCGATTGTCTCTCTCCAATGAAAAGTACATTGGTACTTTGGCATTTAATTTGTTGGTGAAAGAATCCACCTGTGGAACGCCCCACTTCTCTGTAATCACTGAAAGACATCTCGATTCAGCGACCATTCTGACTCGTGAACCTGATGGCAACTCAGTCTGCCAGACGATTGTCCACCCCTTGAGGTCAACTGCTGAGATCGAGCGCAGGTTGATCTCGGCCCAAGCAAGAACGATGCTTGTCAAGAATATCAGGGATGGACACCGTGTACCTCCCAATTTGTTGATATAAGGGATCACCACTACACTGTCTGAAATTACTTGAATGTGGCGATTCCTTACCACCTTGGTGAATGCTCTCAGAGCCTCCCAAATAGCCTCCACCCGCAGCTGTTTCTCTTACTTTTTTACCTTCTCCTCTGTGAGGTAAACCTTCTTCGTTACTGAATTCATCCTGTATCCTAGGTAGCGCAGGTCCTGCACCAGGGTCAGGTTCGATTTTTCTTTGTTTATTAACCACCCCAAGTCTTCCAGGAAAGGAATAGCCACCCACAGATCCCTCTGTAACTGGGGCATACTGAGAGCAAAAAATAAAAGATCGTCTACGGGGGGGTGACCGAGATTCCATTTAATCTCAGTGGGGCTAGCACCTCCGCCAGGACTTTCATAAAAATCCTGGGGGATGAGGACAAGCCGAACTGAAGGTTGTGAATGTTCTTCCCCCGCTTGATCGCCCCCAAGAATTTTTGCGACTCTTCGTGGACCGGGATATGCAAGTATGCGTCCCTCAAGTCGAAGGAGCCCATAAAGCAATTTGGAGGCAAAATTGCCTTGGCCGTGAAGATTGTTTCCATTTAAAATTTTTGTAATCCACTCCTTTGTTTAGTGGTTTTAGGTTCAAGATTAGGCAGAATTTGCCTGACGGCTTTTGAACAAAAACGTGCGAATAGAAACCTTGATTTATATCCTGCAGCGAGACCAGGACAAGAACCCGCTGTTCTACCGGGTCACCAATTTGAGATAGAAGGGCCGTCGCTTTCGGAGGATCCCTGGGGAGGTTACAAAAGTTTTTGAGGGCGGACTGCCGTTGAACTGTAACCGATAACCCTCCCCGATTATCCTTAGGATGAAAACATTTTGGGTAATCTTTTCCCACTGTGGAAGAGCCCCAATTCTCCCTCCCACTGGAACCAAGTCATTGGGTTTTTTTTAGGAGAGGAAAAAATAATGCCTCCTTTCTGCTTCCCCCTCCCCCACTGCTTTCTTGGCTGGCTCTTTAGAGGCCTGAGGATGTGTCCTTTGGAGGTGAAAAAAAAAAAAAAAAACACCTTGCTGGAACTTTTTTTCTTTTTAAGCAGAAAGGCTTTCTTTCTATCTGCCGTTGGGTCCAAGACCTTCTCCAGGTCTGACCTGAACAAAAGGTCCCCCTCAAAAGGAATGCCACACATCCTTACCTTCGAGGCTGGATCCCCTGACCAAGATTGTAAACACAGAGCCCTTCGTGATGAGTTGACCAAGGCTGCGGCCTTAGCCGAGAGTTTGACAGACTCAACCGAAGCGTCTGCCATATAACCTGTTGCTTTCTGCAGCATAGGGAGCGAGTCCAAGATTTCCTTCCGCGAGGTTCCTCCTTCTAGATGGGCTTGTAATTGGTCTAACCAGACCTCCAGGTTACGAGCCACTACCATTGTAGCCATTGCCGGCTTTAAGTTGGCCAGGACCACCTCCCATGACCGTTTCAGCAGCACCTCCATTCTTTTGTCCATGGACTCCCATGTCCTCAGATGAGAGGTCCATTGATTTTGAGCATTGCAAAAAGGCTGCATCCAATTTTGGAACCTTGTTCTACAAACAAGAGGGATTTTCATGAAAAGGGAACCTCCTCTTCAGGCTCATGGGAAAATATAGTTTTTTCTCAGGATCTACCCACTCTTTTCTGATGGAATCTGACAATGTGCTATGCACTGGGAATACCCTGCTTTTATCTTCCTTCAAGGTCTAGTACATTTGATCATGAAGGGACAAAGAAACCTGCTCTTCTTTGA
This sequence comes from Aquarana catesbeiana, assembly GCF_042186555.1. Lineage (NCBI taxonomy): Eukaryota > Metazoa > Chordata > Amphibia > Anura > Ranidae > Aquarana > Aquarana catesbeiana. Next base: position 235,968,705 of record NC_133331.1, on the reverse strand, counting down.
TATCCAGTCACGTAAATCACACCTAGCAAGGCATTCACCTCCTCGAGTGAGAGCTTGTATCTAGGTGATTTTGTCCCTTTCTCCAGAGCGTCCTTGGATTTAGTCACTTCACTCAGCCCCTCCAAGGAATCTGGATCCTACTCTCCTGTTTCGTTACCCTCATCTGGGGCTGAAACAAAGGTTACCTCTGCTGACTGGTTAGGGGTTTTAAGGTCTGACAAACATTGACTTAATCGCTGACACCTCCTTCTTTAGGCCCGAAATGAAGTCATTACAGACCCCAGCTGACTCCTTCTATACCAATTTATCAATACATTGTCTGCAGAGTGGTTTGTTGCGCTCATCTTTAAATTTAACTGAACGTGACAGGTACCTCTTCCTCCCCCTTGACTTCTCTGGGACTTTGGACTGAGCCTGGAACAAGGAGAAGCAGAAGTTGTCAGCCACACACTGCATTAACCAGGGTGCACCTTCACCAACACCGCTGTGCCCCTAACCAGAGCCCTTCTTGGATTCCCAAGGCTTCATAGCCCGGATCCAACAAATACAATGGGGAGGGGAAGCCCCCAGGCTGTCGAGCTCCTCCCCCCAACCCGGACAAACCACCTTGAATTCACCTACCTGAGCTGGGCCGGCACCACTGCCACTCTGCTCTGCTGCTGGCTCCACATGCTGATCATACTCCTGCAGCATTATGCCGTTACACCTGCTCCCCAAGACCGCCAGTGGTCTGTGGCTAGTGTTTAAATAAACCACAAATAGTTACGGCATCCGCGCTCCCTGCGGGACCCTAAACTGCATGCCACATGCAGGAACCTCCGCCCTTCTCCTGAGCCCCATTGGCCGGATATCAAGGCTGAGGCCTTAGCCTGCACCAGCCCATCGCTGTGCTCTCACCAGAAACTGCCCAATGCTGCATCCGGTCCTTGCCCCAGTCCTTCCCCCAATGGGAGAGCCGTGTGGCGGGTATCCAGCCCTCCCCAGGCTGACGGAGAGAAAAGCACCGGTCCACAGCCTCCTTTGCAGCTTGACCAGGGGCCCAAGCTCTGTCCTCCTCCTGCACCTAGGCTGTGGTGGGACCATAAAGTTCCAGTACTTACTCCTCCTCCTCCTGTGGGGAAAACACAAAAGACTAGGGAAAGGGGACATGGAACTGCCCTTTAAAGACTTGGTTGTGTTTCCTGCCTCCAGAGGTGAGGTCTGTCTCTCCTGTGCTGTCCTCGACAGACAACTGGAGAAAACTACCTTAGGCAAGAAGGAAGTTCTGGGCTCCAATTTCACCTTGTCCAGGACCAGAAAGGGTTTTTTATAGGATAAGTCCACCAGCTCAGAACTCAATGTCAAGCAGGGAGAGCAACAAGGAACACAACCTTTTGAGTGAGTAAAAGAGAACAACTTTAAAAGGATAATTTCACCCTAGGAACTTTCACCTTTAGGAGGTTACATGTTCTACCCATTTTTAGAGTTATTATGTAACCCTCCCTTGTAATAGGAATAGGGCATGACAGGTCCTCTTTATGGATAGATCTGGGGTCTATAAGTCCCCAGATCTCCCCTCTATGCTGGAAAGCCTGAGATTAAAATAAAAAAAAAAAAAAAAAAACAAACACACACACAACGATCTTAGACTTTCCAGCTAAAAAAACAGCAGTGTTTACATCATGACGTCGCTTGCAGCCTCCGAGTCATAGAGATGGCCATCTGGTCCCCAGTCAGCTCTATGGTAAACTGCTGCCACCGGCCGATTCATCCCCTGGCTCCCCAATCGCACGGACATGCCGGGAGAAGCAACGGAGGGTGGGTGGGTTGGCGTACCCTTCCACCGCCTGTAAAAGCAATCAAGCGGCTGGACAGACGTTATGATTGCTTTTACACGTGAGAGAATCACCAGCTGAAAAAAACACTATAATCTGAATGATGCCTGGTCCCCATCGTGATCCTGCAAAGCAGATAAGGAAGGCATTTCAGGGAAGGAAAGGATAAGAATGTATGGGTCACTGTGCCACCACTGTTTCTGCTAAGGGATCCCAGTACCTGGAAACAGACTTCTCCAGTTTGTTGCTTAACCTGGAAGCCAGGAGGTCCACATTCAGTGTCTTCCACCTAGAATGATTGCAGGTGTAGGGACCACACTCCCAAAGCCAGGCACTGCTGGCTGAGGAAGACGACCTGCCAATGGTTCACATTTGGGATATAAACAGCAGACAAGGCTGGATGATGAAGTTCTGCATAGGATAGGATCTGCTCCACCTCCTACTGCCATGGTAAGGCTCCTGGATGACTCTTCCCCCCCAGCGCAATAGGCTGTTATCCATTATTCCGACCTTCCAAAACCCAGGAAGAAAATATTTCCCTGACTGCAGAGCTGCAATTCTAAGCCACCAGGCTCTCATCCTTGGTGTAGACTGTAACACATAGTTCCAATTTGAAGTATGATGAAATAATGAATGGAATAGGGTGAAGGGCCCCAACACTCATGCAGAGGCAGGAAGTTGGGTGGTTTATGGCTTGAAGAGTTTGAACCTGAGACAAGAGAATCTGAAGCCTCTACTTTGGAAGAAACCCTCTGGGTTGACCAGGACCGTGTCCAGAAAGAGATCCAAGTACTCCAAGCTGTGTATTGGTTCTAGCGACTAGTGAAGATTGCAAATCAACATCTATCCATGTCTGGACATACAGGGATATGTTGTCTGACAAAGCCCATGCCAAATGTTCCCTCAATAGGAAGTCATCTCAGTATTCAGAAATAATGGTGGCATGAGAAAATGCTAATGCCAACACTGGTGCCAGCACCTTGGTAATCAGATAACCCTCCAGCCAGAAGGTACTGCGTTGTAGGGACAACCAAATCACCAAAGATTCAAGAATGTTGTTTGAAGGTTAGATTTTTCTGACGTCCCCTGCAAGGAGGTGCCTGGGTTTCCTCCCCAGGCTGGCATCAGGTATAAAGAATTCCAGAAGACTTCGCCTCCAGTAACATCGCTGATAAAGGTATTCAGAGTAGGTCCAAAGAGACGTCCCTTGGAGCACCCACTTTTTGCATGCAGGTTCCTCATTCCAATACTTCACCTCTCATGTTTACTGATGGCCCGTCTATGCAATACAAGAAAACAAACGTACATATTCACCAGCACACCATGGATCAGCAGTTATTCGTCCAAAAAGTTTTAATGAAAAGAAGTTAGTCACATCACAAAGGAAGGTGCAATGTTTCGGGGCCGCACAACAGTGTCAGAAGCAGAATATAAATACAGTGGTCACCAATCAAAACATGTGAAAGATGAAAAAAAAAGGACACAACCCCTCCCTCTGACGTCAATGTGATGTCAGAATCCCGCCAGAAAGTGTTAAAAACAATTAGGTAATGAAGTAACACAAAGTGGGCAAGGGCACTGAAACCTAAAAATGGCGGAATGCAGATCGCATATCCAGCGGTAGCGTGACAACACTAGATCGGTAATACTAACCAGATGTGCCCGATCAGAGCACAACGCCTCTAGGACCCAGCGATTCATGTTGTCAGGCAGCAGCCCTGGCCGCCAATCAAGTCGTGCCACGTATGCCACGCAGGCGCACGCGTCCATGGCAACAGGAGGATGGGGGACGCCTAACAGCAGGGCCACCATCGTCACGGAAACCAGTGACGTATGGCCGGCATCGCATCTGGCAACCAAAAGAAGATGTGAGTGTGTGTGTGAGCAAGGCTAGAGAAAAACGATACACGAAAAAGAGGGGTGAAACAAGAGTGGAGCAGGGATAAGAGGGCAGGTGGTAACAAGGGGGTGAACAGAGCGAATAGGGGAAAAGAAAAAAAGGGAATGGCAAGAGGAGAGGAAAGGAAAGAGGGGAAAGAAAAGCAATGGGGAGAAAAGCATGCAGAAACAGAGGGAGGAAAAAAGGAAAGGAAGAAAAGAAATTTGGAAAAAGGGAGATGTCAAAAGGGGAAAAGAAAGTAAAGGCAAAGAAAAGGAAAAGCGGTAAGGGGGGAATAAAAAGGAGGGGGAGGGAAGGAAGAAAAGTGGGGGGGGAGGGGAAGGGGGGAAGAAATGGGGAGAAAAGGGGAATAAGAAGCAGGAAAGGAAGAAAGAGCAATACAAGAGTCTTCAAACAACTCTTCCATGTTCTAATTAATAAATGTGCAAAAACCGTTACGTCGTAAACTAATGCGGCTATTTGACAGTGCTAACATAACACCCTGCAACAACCTCAAAATTCAAGTGCAAAAACTGCTTAAACCACAAACCGCGAATTCTATATATGTCCAGCTTGAAAGACACTTTACAATCGGTGTTGATTATTTTGCTGCCTGCCAAAAAAAAATAATCCAAATGCATCACTTGTGCCAAAATTAAACCATTCAAAAAACCTGTGTCCACCATAGAGCCTCTACTAAACGTATCTTTTGTCTTCCCACAGCTTTTGTGTAGCTTGTTATGAAATTTTCCCAACACCTAAGCCTCTCTCTGATCCAACCATTTCTTCAGATATTTTTCAAATATCCCCAGACAATGGAAATATAAAAAGCTCCACATTGTGGTATATTGTTAAAACTCCTTTATTAAAACAAATATGCTATAAATTGCACTCACATAATACGGTGCTTTGACCGGCTGCAGTTATATCTACATTGGTATTGGAGGCTCAAAACTGCTACAATTCACTGACAAATTTGCTGCCTTTTGTAACTCTCACTTGTCCAATTAAGACCCTGTGGGCTGGTCTGTTGCACTTACTTATCGGCAGCATTAAAGCGGGGGTCCACCTATCTATCGTTTTTTTTTTTTTTTTTGAGTTCATTCACAAACTTTTCTTCTCAGGATTACATACTCACATATTGTGTGTAATATGTCCGCCTCTGTCAGATTTCGTTGGAAAGAATAACTTATATTAATCACTGCAGGCGGTTTCCATCTTCATTGTGGGCATTTGAAGCCCACAAGCATTTATTTCCTGGATGTGGTGAATGCTGTGCTCCCAGCATTCACCGCTCGTTCCTGCACATGCTCAGTGGCATCCTGGGAAGCCTGAGACTAGCTCCCAGGAGTCTGGGAGAGGCTAGAAACACGCCTACTCCCACGGGAGGAGAACCAGGAAGTGCAAAGAAGAATAGAAAAATAAAAAGGTAATTACGAGGATTTACATTTTTTTAAACGGCATGTCAGCATCTAGGCAAGGAAGAGAATACATACAGATATTGTTCAAAATTGGGTGGAACCCCGCTTTAAATCTTTACAAGTCCTGGGCTGCGGATAGGAGCACCAGACATGCCTAATGTTTCTAGCCCAATTATCTAGGGTTTGACGGGCTGCAAAGCAAAGTCCTATTAGATAGAATAGTATTTTAGAAAACGACTCATTTGTCAATTGAGTCCTTAAAGACAGATGCTTGTTCCACATTGGTGGTGAAAGCTCTGCTAAGATGGGACACTGCCAGATGCACATAGGGGGCAGGTCACTTTTTATGAAAGTTGGTACAAGGCTGACAGTTGCTTAGGCGGGACAAATAACTTCTCAGGGTTCATCCAATCTCCATACAGGAAGACTGCTACCAGTGGGTGCATCGAAAATGTGTTGGCAGTCTTGGGAGCCCTAAACTGGGGATAGCACTGGTAAAAGTTACAGGCTGATCATCGGGTTAAAAAATGGTGCACAGCATCTTTAAAAAGCAAATGTGCACCATGCCCAAAATCTGAAACTGAAGTATTGCTGAATAACTGTTCCTGTCTGAGGACACTGTAAAAATAAAATAAACCCCCACCAGGTCCCCCCAAAAAAAGGAGATAACGGCACAGTCCCACTCACCATTTAGAGACACGCAGAAACCTGCCGCCTTGCACTTCCACTCTGTCCCTGTGTAAAGGCCCACAGTGGCAGGTAGGTTAGTTTCAAATTAATATAAGTGTCACGCTCTACCCTCCATCCAAGCAGAAAATATAAACTGCAATAAGCCAATAATCAAAAAGTTCAACTCTGACATAGCATTTCAAATGTGAAAAGTATAGAAAACAGTAATAAAGTGAAACAGTATTTCATGCAAAAAACTCCCTTCCTGATCAGAGCACTTTTTGCGATTTGGCACTGTGTCGCTTTAACTGACAATTGCGCGGCCATGCGACGTTACACCAAAACAAGATTGCCGTCCTTTTTTTCCCACAAATAGAGCTTTCTTTTGGTGGCATTTGGTCACCTCTGCGGTTTTTCTTTTTTGCGATATAAAACAAAAAAAAAAAAAAAGCAATATTTTTTACTTTTTGCTATAATAAATATCCCCAAAAAATATATAAAAAAAATAAACTTTTTCCTCAGTTTAGGCCGATATGTATTCTTCTACATATTTTTGGTAAAAAAAAAAAAAAAGGGGGTATATTGATTGGTTTGCGTAAAAGTTATAGCGTCTACAAAATAGGGGATAGATTTATGGCATTTTTATTATTCATTTTTTTTTTTTTTAATTAGTCATGGCGGCGATCTGCGATTTTTATCATGAATGCGAAATTATCGCGGACACATTGGACACTTTTGACACTATTTTGGGACCATTGTCATTTATACAGCGATCAGTGCTATAAAAATGCACTGATTACTGTGTAAATGACACTGGCAGGGAAGGGGTTAAACACTAGGGGGCGATCAAGGGGTTAAGTGTGTCCTGGGGAGTGATTTTAACCGTGGGGGGGATGGGCCACCATTGACATGACGACAACGATCACTGCTCCCGATGACAGGGAGCAGTAGATCCCTGTCATGTCACTAGGCAGAACAGGGAAATGCCTTGTTTACATAGGCATCTCCCCGTTCTGCCGCTCAGTGACATGATCGCGGGACCCCGGCGGACAGAGTCTGTGGGACCCGTGGGCTTGGTCACGCTATACGTGCGCGCCCACTAGCCCCGCAAATTAAAGGGGACGTATAGTTACACTCATTTACCCACCGCTGCCACTGTGCTGACATATATCGGCGTGCGGCAGTCAGGAAGCAGTTAATCCAAGTTCTCCATCCAATAGTGCTCCAAAATCATAAAGCTATATACAGTGAAAAAGTATTCATACCCCTTGAAATTTTCCAAATGTCAGGTTACAACAACAAAAATGTAAATGTAGGGGGCGTGGCCTGCTGCGGACTAAGATGGAGGTGTAAGTCTAGAGCTCCACTCCATCGTTCGGATCCTCCGCAACCCACAGCGACTGCCTGACCCGCGATAAAGCTCTATTGCCGGGTGAAAGGCAAGGGAACACTCGGGCATGTAAAAAAAAAAAAAAAAACGGTTCAAACCGCCTGCACCATGCCGTCTCGCTGATTACTACAGCACCGCGGCCATGCAGTCAGCCAAAGATGGCGCCAGCACCAGGAACGGAGGCTCACAAGCAGCCGCTCAGCCAAGGCACGCTTCAAAGACTGCCTGATCTAAATGGGGACAATCCTGCAGCACTCCCAAAAGAAGCCATGGACACTCTACCTCCTCTGGAGACCTCACCCAGCATGCAGGCAGCAGACAGAGGTAAGCGACTGGCATCTTCCCATGCTCCCTTACAATGTAAAGATCCTAAAAAGCAATTATGGGCTAATTCAGCAGACGGAGACAATACTGCAGACCATAGTACATCCCTAGCAACCATGCCGTGTCAGACAACGCTGTATCAGAAGCAATGCTCAAATCCATGCTGTTAACCCTGCAGAGGGATCTACACAGAGAGCTACAGCTGTCTATTTCTCAGATACATGATAGAGTGGACTGCCTAGAAGAAAGGGCTGATGTGTTAGAAGAAAACATGCAGGAGTACTCCAAGGCTCACAATGAGCTTCTGGATGCCCATGATCACCATGGGGAAGAAATTCAACGCATCAAAGTAAAATTGGCAGACTTGAAGGACCACTCTAGACGCAACAATATTAAATCCAAGGGCATACCAGAATCGATTAAAAATGAACAAACTCACTCAATACCTTCAGCAACTCTTCTCAAAATTGCTCCCGTGCTTAAACGGATATAATCTCACTATTGATCGGGCACATAGGATTGCTAAGCCCGCCCACCTTCCCACTGAGGTGCAAAGGGATGTTGTTATTTCTTTACCTTGTAAGTGTCAATTTGCAAATTGGACATAGTATTATATTTTTATAGGCTTGTCTATTACCCTTATTGCACCTGACTGACAAATATCAAGTGTATTCTCATTCCTCTTGCTCACACCTACTGGGTCATTTCATTCAGCATGGCCACCACTCTTACATCAATTAATGCTAATGGCTTGAACTCCCCATTCAAACGAAATCTGTTATGGAAAGAAGTACTGACCCAACACGCGGTTAGATACGATGTGTTCAAGAAACACATTTCTCTAAGGCTACTTTCACACTGAGGCGTTCTATTTTTAGCGGCGATTTACCATCGATTTACCGGCACTATGCGGCCGCTAACAGGGCGCTTTTAACCCCCCCGCTAGCGGATGAAACCGACCGCAAAGCGGCGCTGCACCATTGATATCAATAGGCAGGGGCGCTTTAGGAGCGGTGTATACACTGCTCCCCTACAGAGCTGCAAAGATGTTGCTTGCCGGACTTTTTTTACCTCCCTGCAAGCACACCACTCCAGTGTGCACTCGGGCTTTTACACTGGAGAGACAGGAGAGGCTCTTTACAGGCGCTATGCAGGCACTATTTTTAGCGCTGTAGCACCTCTAAAGCACCTCAGTGTGAAAGTAGCCTAAAGCTAAACTCCCCTCCTGCTCACACAAACGATATCCACAATGCTTCTTTGCTAATGCACCCAAAAAGAAAAAAGGCATCATTATCGCAATAAGCTCATCTGTCTCATTTACACTTCATCACTGTGAGGTAGATGAGGAGGGCAGGTATCTGATTTTATCAGCAACAATTGAGAATTACAGTCTCACCATAGTCAATCTTAACTGTTACTCCATGACCTCAAAAAAAAAAACACACACTGATATTGCCTTCATACAGGAGACACACTTTAAAACTGATACATCCCCCTTACTTCAGAATAGATCTTTCTCCCAAGCATATCATTCAACTAACTCCCATTCTAAATCCAGGGAGGTCTCCATATTGATTTCCAGTAAACTGCCGTGGCAATACCAGGAGGTGTCAGCGGACCCCGAGGAGCGCTTCATGTTCCTCAAGGGTCTCATAGGTGGAATTCAATTCACCCTAGCAACACTGTATGCTCCTAACGAACACCAGGACAGGTTCCTTAGACACACTAGACAAGCTGATGGAATACAAACAAGGCCAGCTGATCCTGGGGGGAGACTTCAATGTCCCTCTAATCCCTTCGGTGGACACTTCTGCTGGTAGCTCCTCCTTATCTCCCACACACAGGAAACGCATAGCACAGACCCTGCACAACGCTCAGTTGACAGATGTGTGGCGCCTCCAACACTCAGGAGAAAGGGACTATACTTACTTTTCGCCCCCACATAAAGTATACTCAAGGATCAACCTTTTTTTTGATGCCCCACGACCAGCTACATCTTGTGGGCTCCACATCAATTGGTCAGATCACATGGTCGGACCATGCTCCCGTTTCTATTACATACATCCTCACTGAGAGGCCTTCGCCCAGATCCCTCTTCTGGCGTCTGAACGAGAGCCTCTTAGAAATTTCTGAGGTACTGGAAGATGTAACTAGAGAGTTGGATCTCTACTTTCGAGAGAACGACACACAGGATTGTGATCTTGGAATATTGTGGGAAGCTCACAAGTGTGTTCTTCGTGGGGTTTTCATTAAACATGGGGCGAATATCAAAAGGAAAAGAAATGAACAAATCACTAACCTACTTTCCACTTTGGCCTCGGTAGAAACACAACACAAACGATCCCCCACACAGGACCTTGAGACGAAGCTGAGGACACTACGCACACAAATCACAGACTTGTTACATTACAAAGCAAAGGCAGCATTACAGTTTTGTCGCAAGCTATCCTACGAGTCAGGAGATAAGTGTGGGAAACTTTTGGCCAGATCAGTCAAAGAAATCAAATCTGCTTCTTATATTCCGCAGATAATCGGCCCTGACGGCCAGAGAGCCACCACCCTGACGCAAATCTCTAAGGGATTTGGAGACTTTTACTATAACCTATATAATCTACCTAGTTCTCCTTCCAACCAGTCAAATATTGATAAATATATCTCAGACTACCAACTTCCATCACTTTCAGTAGAAACCCAAGCAATTTTAGATGAACCAAAAACTTTAGAAGAATTACAGGTAGCGGTGAACTCTATGAAGGTTGGTAAAGCCCCAGGTCCGGACGGATACACTGCCCAATATCATAAGGCCTTTCTTCCCATTTTAGGCCCACGGTTGGTGGCATTTTTCAATGCTCTAGAAGCAGACACTAAATTCCCTAGTGAGACTCTATAAGCCCACATTTCCCTGATCCACAAGAGGGAAAAGACCCAGGTTCATGTGGAAGCTACAGGCCCATTTCTCTTTTAAATTTGGACCTAAAGTTCTTCTCCAAGATAATTGCCACCAGGCTAGCACAACACCTTCAAACCCTAATACACCTTGATCAGGTTGGGTTCATCCCCACCAGAGAGACGAGGGACAATACCATTAAGGTCCTCAACCTCCTTCAAGTGGCAAGCGCCAACAAGACCCCCTGCGTATTCGTGAGCACCGATGCTGAAAAGGCTTTCGACAGGTTGAACTGGAGCTACATGTTCTCAGTTCTCCGTCATATTGGCCTAGGGAATAGGATGCTGAGCTGGATCCACAACATCTACTCAAACCCCTCAGCCCAAGTAAAAGTTAATGGTGTACTCTCGAGCCCCTTCCCTATCAGGAATGGCACAAGACAGGGGTGTCCCTTATCCCCTCTTCTTTTCGCCCTCTCCCTTGAACCGTTTCTTTGCACTATCAGATCAAATCCGGATATAGCTGGGCTTCAGGTATGGGATACTCATTGCAAAATTTCAGCGTATGCTGACGACCTACTATTCTCTCTAACAAATCCTAGAATCTCTTTACCAAATCTTCTGCGAGAATTCAAAATATACGGGGCTATCTCACACTTAAACATTAACTTCTCTAAGTCCGAGGCAATGGGCATTGCGGACCCCCCTCATACTTTACGGAAACTGCAATCTAGCTTCAGCTTTAAGTGGACTGATACAGCCCTAACATACCTAGGTACGAAGACCCCTCCTAATTTGACATGCACGTTTGACCTTAATTTCCCTCCCCTATTGACAAAAGCCCGGGTTCTATTGGAAAAGTGGCATACAGGCTTTCATTACTGGTTTGCGAGATGCAATCTCCTGAAAATGTGCATATTTCCTAAATGTATTTACCTTATCCAAGCACTACCTATTCATATCCCACTCTCCTTTTTCAAACAGGTCCAGTCCCTCTTCACCAGATTCGTATGGGCACACAAAAAACCCCGCTTACGCCGCTCACAGCTGACGCTCCCCAAACGTGAGGGAGGACTAGCACTACCTGACATGCGACAATACTACCTTGCCTCTCATCTAGGGCGTATACTCGACTGGAGGAGAAATAAAACATCAAAACTTTGTGTTCACCTTGAACAATCCCAAACCCACATACCTCTAAAAAGTGCGCTCTGGTGCTTTGGCGATCTACCCCCTGGACTGAGGGTCTCACCCTTTAATAGGTACCACCTTGAGACATAGTTACCAAATTGCCATCCAGGCTTCCCTCACATCAAAAAAACTCACCTTTGTTCCCCATACTTGGCCATCCAAACTTTGCTCCGGGATTACACCCTGCGGATTACACCACTCTTAGAGATTCAGGCAGAGACCACGCAGCCAAATTTATCACTTGGGGCAAATGGCCATCCATCTCAGATTTGACTAACCCAGCGGGGGCCTACCACCTCCCTTTCTGGAAAGCCGCACAATTACACCACTTCCTCCACTCCCTCCCTAGACCACAAGACTTTTGCGCGTCAGCAAACGCCGTTTGAGGATCTTTGTTCGGGAGAAGACCCACTAGCCCATATTTTATCCCAAACATACTCGCTATTGATCTTGCCAAGAGACCAACCAGCTCTGCCCTGCCTGACCAGATGGGAGAGAGACCTGAACTGCACGTTTTCAGCAGCACAACGACAACGCATAATCACTCTTGCCCTCAAATCTTCGCTCTGCACTAAAATACAAGAAACTCATTTCAAGCTGTTCACACGTTGGTACCTGACTCCCTCCAGGCTACAGAAATGCTTTCCCTCCTCCTCGAGCCGGTGCTGGCATTGTGCCGAGGATGAGGGAACTCTGATCCATATTTTCTGGTCTTGCCCTAAGTTGAAGAACTTCTGGGGAGAGGTCAGGCGTATCACACAAAATTGTACAGAGTATGTCATCCCCGATGAGGCTGCGTTCTTTTTCGTACACCTTTCTTCGATCCCCATCAAGACATACAAGAAATCTCTTACACGTCACTTGCTCAATGCAGCAAAGGCGTGCATCCCACTCTGCTGGAAACAAACTCTTCCCCCAGCCACTGCATTGTGGCTGCGGAGAGTAGAGGAAATAAAGAAAATGGAAGACCTGATCCTCACTGCACAACATAAACAAGAGGCCTATAAAAAGACTTGGGACATCTGGAACGTTTTCATTTACTCCGAGGAAGGACAACACTTACTGGGGTCATAATACACCTTCTACGCCTATTAGGGTTACATCCCGTTAGTTGGTTCACTAACCCAGCTACCTCCATGTCTTCTTTTCCTTTTCCCCCTTTTTCCCCCCTTCTCTTTCCCCCTTGTATCCCTCTCCCCTTCTTTCTCTTTCTTACCTCCACTTCATGGAATTTTTGTTTCCATCTCCTAAAGAAAAGCTGAAAAAGTAGGTGGGGAACATCCCGAAACTATGATATCTGACACAAATATTGTTCTTAGCTACTGTATATCATGCCAGAGGTATCCACATGTTTTAGAGGTTCATGCTCACACATGTACTGTACATTTTCTTGCATTTTTCTGACCTCTACATAGTAATTGTAACCAAGATTATATACTCACTCATGCCTGTATCTCGGGGTCCTCACCCCTGTTTGGAGTTGAATAAACTTTATATTTGAAAAAAAAAAAGTGGTTGTGAAGCCACTCTAACCTGTATACACCATCAGCACTGCCTTCTATTGTAGTATCCCCCTCTGTGTGTGATTTATAAAAATAAATACCTAATTTCACTGCCGAGATTGCGATCACATGACTGGCCAGCTTTCAGAGATGCAGTGGCGGGGCTGAGATTCCCCTGCTGATGTCAGTCTGGAGTGGAGGAGGGGAGGAGAAGAGAGCTGTCTGGTCATGTGATCTCAATCTCAGCTCTTACATTAGCTTTTTACAGCATTTATATATCATTCACAGAGGGGGACACTGCAATAGGAGGCAGTGCTGATGGTGTATACAGGTTAGTGTTATGAGAGCAGCGGGAGGGGCGGCTCAAACACAGACAGAGAGGGGAGGGGGGAGGAGGACACAGGAGCAGAGAGGAGAGCAGATAGCAGGCTGCTGATGAAAGGACCACGGTGTCAGGGCTCAACTGACGGTGGTCAGTTTACAGAGGGGTGGGGAGAAACTGGCAGGATCAGCCAGGTTTTTAGGTGCTATAGGGGGTCAAATGACACAGGACAAGCACTGTGTCATATAACATGCTTAAAAGGAGCAGGATCCCTTTTTTCCTTTTTTGGGTTAACAAATGCTTGCCGACCACATACTGTGTATATATACACGGTGGCGAGGCAACTCTCTTGTGCAGAATCACGTACCTGTGCGTGATTCTGCCTTTCCAGGTCTGGGGCGTGCACACACGCTGCCAGTGACTCACTTCCGCTGCGATTGGACACAGCGGGAGCCAATCAGCGGGTCTGGCGGACCCGATGTCCGCCGATCATTCCCGAGAGCAGCAGAACGTCTGAAATGCAGGTACAAGGATCTCTGCTTTCTCACAGTACAAGGTAGAGCTGCACGATTCTGGCTAAAATGAGAATCACATTTTTTTTGCTTAGAAGATAGCTCACGATTCTCTCAATTCTTGCGGCGTAACAAAAAGAAAAAAAAAAAAAATTGTGCTAACTTTACTGTTTCGTTTTTTTTTTTTTTTATTATTCATTGAAGTGTATTTTTTCCCAAGAAATTGCGTTTGAAAGACAGCTGAGCAAATACAGTGTGGCATAAAATATTGTAGCAATTGTCATTTTATTCCCTAGGGTCTCTGCTAAAATATATATATAATGTTTGGGGGTTCCAAGTAATTTTTTAGCAAAAAATATTGATTTTAACTTAAGAAAGAAGTGTCAGAAAAAGATTTAGACTTTAAGTGGTTAAACTTCCTGCATTTACACGTTGTTAAAAAACTTGGCAGACTGCCCCGATTTTTTTCTTTACAGACAGAAGTTTATCCCTTTGATCTAAGAAGGAAGCTTAGTTACAATGTTTCATGTTAAAAACTTGGCAGACTCCCCAGATATTTTCTTTTGACAGCTGAGTAAGCAGATAAGTCTCTCCACCTGTTATATGAAAGAAGCGGGTGGAAATGTCCGCTTTGCCCATTTTGGGAGGAAATACTATCTCCTCCATGGAGAGGGTCTTCTGGGACTGGACTTGCCAGGATTTGGATCATCACTGCCCTGAACCTTTATAGCACTCTGTAGCTAACTTCACCACATTGCACTGCACCCATGGTGAGCACCACGCGCAGAGTCTGGTGCAGAAGGCAATGATAAAGGCAGGTTGTGTGACTTCCATGCAACAGGGCCCAGATACAGTCCTCCAAGGTGCTGCCAAGGGCAACCGACAGGGAAGCTGCAAACATACTGCTGCAGTGATATTGATGCAGCCAATCAGGGTGGATTTGATGTAAATCAAGTCGATTTAAATCACAATTTCAATCACTAGTAAAAAGGCCCGATTTAAATCAACTCAATTTAAATCATAATTTTTAAAGAGCAACTGTCATCTCTGTCCCGCAGCGGCTCCTCCTCTGACCCGCTGTTGACTCACCGACAGTCCTATTAACTTTAATGGGACGGCTGGTGATACAGCAGTGACACAAGATGAGGGACGTGGGGGCAGCAGCAGGTGAGTGGACGCTCGCTAACAGGTGCTGCCATGATGGATCTGAAATGACAGGTGCACTTTAAATGTAAGGACTCATTCTGGCTGGTAGTGTGAAACTGTGTAAACGCATCAATGCAGTGCATGTTATCTCAGCTTGCAGAGCTTGGATTTACAGCCTGATGCTACATAACTAAGCTCCACTTCATGCTGAATAATCTAAATTATTAATGTATCTTTAGATTTTTACTCCAAAAACATTTTATTACAATAAATTTGATAAAAAAAAAATAAAGGTGATTTAAATTTAAAAAAAAAAAATAAGATTTTTATCTATCCTGCAGCCAAGTAGAGAAGGGATTTCTCTATATGAACAGCAAAGGGTAGTCAATCTTGAAGTAGATTTGGAATCATAAGCCAAAAACCTGCTCTCAGTAGAGAGGTTCTCCATCAACTAAAAACACTAACAAAAAACAGAGTATTGCTGGGAGTGGGAGGAGCTATGCTGGCTCTCATAACAACTGTGTTTGCCAGTGTCCTCATCTGAAGGTAGTAGCATATAACCCATGGTCAAGATTTAAAGCCTAACTCCACGTTTACTTTCAATTTAAAAGGTTTAAACAGCTTGGCCCAAACAATTTCCTTTACTAACTGATGCGGGTGCTGTCAGCATTTTGTAAACTGTAGGAGACATCAGCTACATACAGTATACATACAGCACTGCGTTTCCAACAAAATCGAGTCAGGCTAAGCGCTACTCAGCCATTCCTGATAGCCTTAGGTGGAAAGGCAGGCAGATGACATCATATTCTTTACCCCAACCAATCAGAAGAAGCCTTGCATTCATTGATAAAAATACAAAGCTCCCCGAGAATGGCAGAGCAGTGCTCAGCCTGACTACTTTGTTCTGGCATCAGATGAGAAGTCCATCATAAATGAAAAATGTATACTGTATATGAGATGATCCTAAATACAGTTTGTACAGCGCTGACAGCGGCTTGATCCAACATGGTCTCTATGTACCCAGCTGTCTAATGACTCCTCGGCACATAGTGATGACCCGGCAGATCGGCTGCTCAGCAGCTATTTATACAGCGTTCATAAACAGCACTGGGTAAATAAAGGGCCATGATCCACCGTTGAAAAACATACCATTATACAAAAAGGGGTTTAAGTGCACAACTAAGGGTCCATTCGCACTAGCCTGCACACTAAACTGCACTGATTGGCAGTGTGCAGTGAAGGCTTCCTGGCAGGTTCAATCCGAACACGCCCAAGAACATCATCCTTCGCAACCTTTGAAACCAGAGCCTGGTAAAAAGCATCCATGCACCAAAAGTAAAAAAGTTTTTACTCATTGAATAGTAACTGAAATTCCTGCTTATAGGTCAAAAAAAGCTGTGAGGTGTGAGATCAAATTGAAACGTATTAAAATAAGGTGGTTGCACACTATATGCAATGCTGCATAGATGTAATGGTAGCTGGAAAGCGTGGTAGCTGAGACAGTGTTGGAGGACACAGAGATTAGAGAGAGGGCCCAGCACTGCATCTGTAGGAAACAAGTCCTACAGATGGGTAAGAAAGATAGGTAAAATAGGATTTTTATAACAGCTTACCTGTAAAATCCTTTTCTTTGAAGTACATCATGGGAGATAGAGTCATAGTAGTTACTATGTGGTTATAGGCCACCTTCAGGTGATGGACACTGGCACGTCCTAAATTAAAAAGTGCACTCCTATATAACCCCTCCCACTGGTGGGAGTACCTCAGTTTTGTAGCAAAGCAATACACGTGTATACCAAAGAAGGGAGGGACCTCTGTGTCCTGTGATGTACTTCAAAGAAAAGAATTTTACAGGTAAGTTGTTATAAAAATCCTATTTTCTTATCGTACATCACAGGACACAGAGCCATAGTAGTCGCTATGTGGGATGTCCCATAGGAATGCCAACTGAAGGGAGGGAGACACAACAAAAATAGGGCACCAAGAGACTAGAGGACTCATACTGCAGCACACTGCGCCCAAAGGCGATATCCTCATGATCTTTTACATCTACTTGATATAATCTGGTAAATGTATGGACTGAAGACCAAGTTGCTTGCGGCCTTGCAGATCTGAGCCATGGAGGCTTGGTGATGCACTGCCCAAGAAGCACTAACAGCCCTGGTGGAGTATGCTTTAATATGAAAAGGAGGAATTTTCCTCTTTAAACCATAAGCTTGAACAATCCATTTAGAAATAGTAGATTTCAACGCTGCCTGTCCTCTTTTAGGACCGTCTGGCAACACAAACAAAACATCTGTTTTACGAATCTGAGCGGTCACTTTCAAACATACCTTGACCGCTCTCACCCCATCAAGAGAATGTAGAGACCTTTCTTCCACAGAACGAGGTTCTGGAAAAAATGAAGGCAGAATAATATCCTGGTTTAAATGAAGACCTGACACTACCTTCGGTAGGAAATTAGGATGAGGCCGTAATACAACCTTATCCTTATGAATAATCAAATATGGCTCTTTACAAAAAAAGAGCAGCCAACTCAGATACCCTTCTTGCAGAAGATATGGCAACCAAAAAAGCTAATTTCCTTGTCAACAGGACCAAGGGAATATCTCGCTTCGGCTCAAAAGGCTGTTTCTGTAACGCCGACAGGACTAAATTCAAGTCCCAAGGGTTCAGGGGTGACCTAACTGGAGGATTAATCCACGTTACCCCCTGAAAAAAGCTACGAACCAGAATGTGTGAAGCAAGTGATCGTTGAAAAAACACAGATAAGGCCGACACCTGGCCTTTGATAGTACTCAAGGCTAGCTTCATTTCTAATCCCATCTGTAGAATTTCAAGGATCCTACCTATGACATATTTCCTGGGGTGCCAACCCCTGGATTTACACCAGGAGACATATGCCTTAAAGACTCTATAGTAAATGACTCTGGAGGCCGGTTTCCTAACATTAACCAAGTAGAAACTACTGAAGCTAACAGCCCACAATCTTTTAGAATGTGGGTTTCAATAGCCAAACCGCTATATTTAGCGTTTGTAAGGTAGGATGGAATACCGGACCTTTGCGAAAGAAGGTCTGGCCATAGTGGTAGGGTCCCCTACCGCCATTTTTACGATCTCGGCAAACCAAGATCTCCTGGGCCACAAGAATCACCTCCTTCCCTTCTTGCTTGATCCTGCGAGAAGGCGCGGAAGCAGCAGAACAGGAGGGAATGCATAGATCAGTGATCCCCCGGAAAAAACCAAGGTATCTGTTCCGTATGCCATCGGATCCCTTGTCCTTGACACAAAGTTGTCCATCTTGTTGTTGAACCTGGACGCAAACAGATCCACGTCCAGAACTCCCCATTTTTGGCATATTGACAGAAAGATGTTGAAGTGAAGGGACCATTCTCCCAGGAACAATTGTTGGGGACTCAAGTAGTCCGCCTGCCAATTCTCTTCCTGGAATGAAAATTGCTGATGGGAAAACAACTTTCCTTGCCTGAGACAGAATATGGATTCACCTGTCTCTGGCCTGCATGACTTCTCGTGCCCCCTTGGTGACTGATATGGGCCACAGCTGTGGCAATGTCAGATTGGATCCTGACAAGACAATTCCGTAGTCTGAGCGTCCAGGCCTCCAGGGCCAGGCGTACTGCCTGAATCTCTAGAAAATTGATGGGCAAGGTCATCTCTGATTTGGACCATTTCCCTTGGACAGACGCTTCTTCCGGGACTGCTCCCCAGCCCAGAAGGCTGGCATCTGTAGTTACCACTTTCCAGGTAACTGGTAGAAAGGATTCTTGGGGGATCAACGGTTTGGGAATTCCAGAGCCTGGACCTTCTTGTCCAAGTTGACAGGATACGGTTTTGCAGCAGACTTAAATGAAACTGCGCATAAGCAACGGCCTTGAAAGAAGCCACCATCTTTCCCAACAATTTCATGCACAGTCGAATAGAAGGATTCTTCTTTGTTTTGATCAACTGAATCAGTTCCCTTATGGAACTGATCCTTTCCTGGGGGAAAAAACACTTTCTTTTGAGCTGTATCTATGATCAGCCCCAAGTACTACAATCTCCTTGATGGTTTTAAGGAGGATTTTTCTAGGTTGAGAATCCAACCTAGGTATTCCAGGTAGCTGACTGTGGTGACCAAACTTTGGTTTTAAGCGGGCTACCGATTGATCTATCAAGAGTAGATCGTGTAAGTAAGCTAGTATCTTTATACCTTGAGCCCCTAACCCGGCTAAAGGAGGAGCCAGGACCTTTGTAAACACTCGAGGTGCAGTAGCTAGACCGAAGGCAGAGCTACAAACTGGAATGAAGATTTTCTACCTTGAAGCGTAGAAATTTCTGGTGAGCAGGGAAAATCGGCACATGGAGAAAAGCATCCTTGATGACGATTGATGCCAGGAGTTCTCCCCCTTGTAGGATGGAGACTACTGATCAGATTGACTCCATGCGAAAAGAACGGATATTCAAAAAACGGTTCAGACCTTTGAGATCTAAAATGGGTCTAACATCCCAGTTTGGCTTTGGAACCGTGAAAAGGTAAAAATAAAAACCCTAATTCTTGCTCTTCCAAGGAAACCACCGATATCACTCTTTGAGACCGGAAATGATCCAAAGCTAGAAAGAGAGACTTCTTTTTTCACTGGATCTCTGGGAACGTTTGATCTGAGAGAACGAGGAGACGTGAACCCTCGGAACTCTAGTTTGTAATCTAGAGAAATCGAGGAAGCCACCCATCTGTCTTGACATTGTTCCTGCCAGATCCTTGAAAACTGTAGAAGCCTTCCCCCCACACTTGAGCGAGTGGAGGTACCCCTTCGTAAAGAGGCTTAAGTATTTTGTTTTGTGGATTTCCTCCCCCAGGTCCTCTTTTGGCCCTGGGACTGACCCTGAGGTTTACCTCATGAACCTGATGGTGGAGGCCGTCATGACTGCCTGGAGGCTATTGCCCCTGGCACCGGAGAAGAAGCACGTATTAAACTTCTTTTTAACCGGTAAAAGGGAAATTTTTCCCACTAGAAATTCTTCGGATATACCTATCCAGATTGTCTCCAAATAACCATTCACCATGAAATGGGAAACTGGCCAAGAGCTTTTGCATGGCGCTTTGGCTGACCAATTTTTCAACCACAGGATTCTACGCACATGTACCAGCCCTAGCATGAGCCGTGAGGCCTGGAGAATAGAATCTTTCATAGCGTCTACTGTAAAACACAACGCTTCTGATATCCCGGCCAAATCTTGGGCCTGCTGATCAGGAATAATCTTGAGTACCTCCATAACTGGTCCTTTAAGGACTGAGATACTCTGATCGCTGCCAGCGCAGGCTGAACCTTCGAGCGAAATATAGCTTTTAAAAAGGAATTCCAACTTCTTATCTGTTGGATCCTTTAGCATATGAGCATTGTCTACTGGACAAGTCAGGTACAGAGGATATAGCAGCAATAACTGCTGGAAATCACCATTTCTTATAGAATTCTTCCTCCATAGGAAAAAGTATTGAAAACTTTTTTTGGAGGAAAAAAACTGGTTTATCTGGGTGCTCCCACTCAGAATACATAAGCTTTATTTAGCCATGAATGGATAAGAAAAGCATGAACAGATTGAGGAGGCTTTAGTGAACTTAAACCAGGGGTGGCCTCATCGATTGACTGCGCTTATTGGCAATAAAAATATGGAGCGGACCAATACAGTCAGAGACTGTACCAACCACCTTTCCTGCAAACCTGATCCTTTCATAATAGGTTCTTCGTACATCAGCCTCTTCCTGGTCCCTTGAGAGAAATTTGTCATCTCTAGCCAATTGATCCTCAGCATGAGGGTCCTAAGCAATGGACGGGGACCTGTTTATGCTTAGTCCCATTCTGGGATGCGATTAAAACATCCATTTTTTGCTCCAAACTTAGAATGGTTGCAGAAAAAAAAAACTCCTTAGTCATATATACAGGGGCCGCAATGCTAAAAGCAGCTGCAATACCTGCCCCTCCTGATGGCTCATTCTGACCAGCCATATTACTCTCAGGAAGGATGCCATCTTTTCTAAGATGTGTCCAGGCTCCCTAGTGACTATAGTCTTTCTAGAGCCCCTTTTTTGAGGTGATTTTAACCTCCCTTCTGACCATAGCCTGATACACAAAGCAGTGGCACTACCAGAAGGAATGCATGCATTGCTTGAGCAATATTCCAGCTCTGCTACTGCTATTAATGCTCAGCCTGATGCAGTAGCAAATGTGTCAAAGGAATGCCTGTGTCACCAAACCTCATATATACCTTTGCTCGTGTCCCTCCGCAGCTTGCCAGCAACAATGGTGCCCTTAAAACACACATTCCCAGCGCTGGGCATTGAAGGACAACAATGCCGCGCTAAGCCCCCCCCTCCCGACGCTACAGCCCTTCCTCTCTCCTTTCAAAAGAAAGCTTTTCCCGCGCAGGCTCTGATCCCATGGGATCAACAGAGAGAAATGGCGGAGGGGGCCTGGAAGCCGCCGAGCGGCGTGCCGTTCGCGTTTTTTTTTTTTTCCCCGAAGCGCTCCTTCCCTGAAGGAAAAACAGCACAGGGGGTCATCTGGTGGGGAGGCAAACCCCCCCCAGACTTACCAGAGGTCTACTGCCAGCCGGAGGAAGAGAAAACTGCTGTTTCCTGGACACATTGTGGGTTCTCTGAGAAGCATGAGACATAAGTGCTCTATACAGCCCCCAGTGGTGACACATAGGCATGACAACATTTACTAATTAAAGGAGACATTCATAAGAAAATTTTTGAAAATGTTTTAGAAAAACTCCACTTACCTTTCCCGCCACAGGCTTTACTGTGGTAAACCAACAGACCCAATCTTCACCCTTCACGGTGGGTTCTGTTAAACCTTCAGGAGCTGGAGATCCTCGAGGAAACCCACAATCCTGGACCTGTAATAGCACCACCGCCAGTAAAACTTTATGGCCTTAATACCAAAAAGTACTGGATCCCGGGGTCCGGCTCTCTAAAAAGAGAAGCATTACAGGCAAGACCTTGTTTCTTCAGATACGAGGTCCGGGTACCATTCAATTCGGCCAAAAAGACACTTTGAATGGATCCGGCCCCATGGATTGCTCCAGTGGAGCTCAGCACAGCACATCTTTACTCGTGACCAACACCTTAGACACTGGCAAAAAAACTGAGGTACTCCCACCAGTGGGAGGGGTTATATAAGAAGTGCACTTTTTAATTTAGGGCGTGCCAGTGTCTATCACCTGAAGGTGGCCTATAAAAACATAGTAACTACTATGGCTCTGTGTCCCATGATGTACGATAAGAAAAGGAACTGTTTAGAGTGTCTTAAAGAGGTGATGTCAGTGTGAGGAAGGATGTCAGTGTGTCAGCTGAGGAAGGGAAAACTATGGAACAATCGTGAACAGTGTTGATGCAGCGGTAAAAGGTATGACGCGTTTTTGCAGCGCCATGGATTATTTTTGCCTGTATTGTGGGTGCTGGTTGTTTACAATGGAGAGCTGGCAGCATGTCAGAAAGTGCCTTGCATAGAAAAAAAAAATATGGTTAGTTTTACCAGTCACAGTGTTTCCAGGAGTGTACTAGGATAGTTACCTCCACCCTCTACAGAAAAAACAGCGCCAAAAGCAATTAAAAGGCCCTCCCACCCACAGTTTTCCAAAAAGTACCACCAACAACATACATGACCTGAAAACCTCATATCAATAACCCCACCCCCAAAAAAAGCCACTGCATAAGGAAACATAAGGAAAAACCTCAGGTGGGAACACTGTCCTGGAAGACTACTGGAAACACTGACACCAGAAAGACTGACCATGGTTTTCTCAACCTGTCTTCCAGGACAGCTACATCAGAGGGTAATCAAGGAATAATCATATCTTAGGGAGGGACAACTGGCTGGAAAGGAGCACCACATGGTAGTGCTTAACAAAGGCTTGGTCGGTAGACCAAACTGACGCTTTGGAAAATTCATCCAAAGAGCCAACTGCTCTGTCTGCCCATGGCACTGCCACTGAACTTGTGGAATGTGTTCAAATCCACCTGGCTACTGAACCCTTGTAAGCCTTGGGGCCCTTTCACGCGGGCAGTCCGACCAGGTCTGCCTGTCAGTTTTTCAGGCGGACCCGATTGGACCCTCTATTCACCCCTATGGAGCGGCGGATGTCAGCGGTGACATGTCCACTGACTTCCGCCGCTATACGACCCAATCCTGTCCTCTAAATCCATACGGATGAAGACCCTATTGTCCATCTGTCTGGAGGATCGGATAGGATAAGATCGGGTGAAAACGCACAGGTGGATCCTTAAAGTGGTTGTAAACCCTTACATATATTCAGTGAAGTGACTAGCCTCAGGTGATACACATAGATCCTACATAAGTTGTACCTGGTCTACCTGCAGTCTTCTGTAGAGCCTTCTAAAACACAGATCAAAGGAATTTTCTAAGCTCTAACAGGCAGGTCTGACATCACACACTGCAGAGCTAGAGTTCCCTGAAATATAGGTGGAGTGAAGGGACACATCCCCCTCTACACGCCGACATAGAAAAACATACATAGCTGAGGCTATGAGTCATCTGTTGTGTACAGGAGGGGCCAGGCTGTCTCCCTGCAGACTGCTGTGTCAGCTTAGGCCACATTCACACTTAAAGTGGAGGGCCACTCTGAAAAAAAAAATTTCACCAAAAATCCTAAAAAAAAAAAAAAAAAAAAAACACATTTTAAACTTACCTGAACCCTTGCTGCTAGGCAGTATTCCTAATCCGCCTGTTCCTATTCCGCGGCGTCTTCTGCTCCTAGCTGAGCAGCCCAGTTGCCTTCTGGGAACTGTGTGTGTTCCCAGAAAACCACGGGGCCATTCACAGATCGCCGCGCTGCTCGCGCGTGCGCAGTAGGAAGCTGGCAGTGAAGCCGCAAGGCTCCACTGTCTGTTTCCCTTACCTAGGATGGCGGTGCCGGGACCCGAGAGCCGAGGGACAGGTCGGCCTCGGGCGGCCGACATCGCGGGCACCCAGGACAGGTAAGTCTACTTATTTAAAGTCAGCAGCTACAGTGTTTGTAGCTGCTGACTTTAAAAAAAATTTTTAGCTGGCCGGAATCCCGCTTTAAGCATTCCGGGAATGCGGGCAGAAATGCTTGCTTTTCCGTAAATGTAAAAAACAGGGCAAAACGTGAATTGCGCTTGGGGTGCCATTAAGGAATAATAGCACCCCAAACGCAGGTAGTAGTCCCGCATTTTGTCGTGCTGCAAAAAGCTGTTTGGCTCATAAATGTGGTCGAATGAGGGCTCGGGTAAGGTATATGGGCTACTTTGGCATGTTTCTTCTGTGTAGGGCAGCCCTTTTAAAGTGGAAGTCCATGCAAAATCTAAAATCCCTGCATCTATACCATCGACACCAGGGATCTAACACTAACCTCTCTATCCCTGTAAGGAAAAAATTTGTATACACACCTTTTGGAAGCCGATCTGACCCGCTCCGACCCCATTTGTGAGCTATGAAAATCTGAAGATACTTTGGAAGGATGCATGGGATTTGGTTTAATAATCTCTATTTTCCAATATGGATAAATAGGGATCTTTACAGGAAAGAACCTGTAAGTCTCCTACCTTTCTAGCCGAAGTTCTGGGCAGTAGAAAGTAACCTTAAGGGCCGGTTCAGAGTATAAACCACTGCCCTTGCGATCTGCAGCATGTATAAGTGCAAAGTTAACGGCACCCCAAATGTAGGTCGTAAACGCAATGCGTTTGCACGCACCGGATGGTACAAAAGTACCATGGAATCCAGTATTTTAGCCCATTCAAAACTAATGGGGCAATATCGGACTGCACAGAACTGCATGTCAATCGCAAAGTATTTCTGTGCAATTTGAATTCAGTAAGGAATTCAAAAAGGAATTTAGGTCAGAGCATTTAAAAGCATGGCAAACCCAGGGAGCCACAGCTAAATCTCTGTCTCGCTACCAAAAATCTTCAGCCAAGCTAACCTCCAACAAAACTGACAAGGCTTCCACTGCTTAGAGAAAATTGAGAACTGTGGGAATAGATTCTAGTTTCCCTGACTTTAATTTCCATGAAAAGAAAGTTTTCCAAACCTTCTCATAAGCCTTTCTAATACAGAACTTAGTTACTCAAGATAGTTTCAATGTCTTTCTCTAAACATCCCTTGTCCCTGAAAATCCTTCTTTCAGCCTGCAGGCTATCAAAAGGAAAGGTGAGGCTCTGGGTGGAGCAGAAGCTCTGGCCAAAATGTCAGAGACCATGAAAAAAGACTGACAGAAACATGAGTCCCAAGAACCAACTCCTTCTTGGTCATCGAGGAGCAATAAGAATGATGGAAACCTTGTAATAGCAAACGTTTTTTTTATAATTACTTTAAAACGTATCCCATTACCAGTTTTAAGGCTAACTTTTTCAAGACTTTCATTGTCTTTATCATTGCTATTAAATAAACTTGTCATTGCCATCAAGGGACCCATTTGACAATATTATCCACCCGTTGTGAGCTGAGCAATATTGTTTTTTGTTGTGGAAACCTCTAAATACATAATCTTCCTATGTCCTGTATCCCACACGACTTCTCTCTCAGAATACCTACGGATTAAAAGTGATATTACCGCTTGCTGACCAGCCGCCACAGTTGTACTGCGGCAGAATGGCACGGGCAGGCGAATAGCCGTTATGTTATGCTGCTCCTTCTGGTGGCCACTAGGGGCCCGCGCGCCCACTGTTCGCCCCGGAGCCAATGCGAGTGCCCGACAGTCTCGATGCCTGCCGGGCTCCCGCGATCGCTCATAACACGGCGAGAACCGGGATCTCTGTGTGATCCCGGTTCTCTGAGGGGAGAAGAGACAGATCGTCTATTCATACAAAGTATGAACAGCGATCGTTCATCTCCCCTAGTCAGTCCCACCCCCCCTTCAGTTAATACACACACTTGGGAACACAATTAACCCCTTGATCGCCCCTAATGTTAACCCCTTCACTGCCAGTGACATTTTTTACAGTAATCAATTAATTTTTAAAGCACTGATCGCTGTATAAATGCCAATGGTCCCAAAAATGTGTAAAAATTGTCCGATGTGTCCGCCATAATGTCAGTCACGATAAAAATCGCAGATCGCCGCCATTACTAGTAAAAAAAATAATAAAAAAAAAAAAAATGCAATAAATCTATCCCCTATTTTGTAGACGCTATAACTTTTGCGCAAACCAATCAATATATGCTTATTGCGATTTTTATTACCAAAAATATGTAGAATACATAATCGGCCTAAACTGAGAAAAAATTGTTTTTAAAAAAAAAAAAAAAAAATGGGGATATTTATTATAGCAAAAAGTATAAAATATTGTGTTTTTTTTCAAAATTGTCGCTTTTTTTGTTCATAGCGCAAAAAAAAAAAAAAAAAAAAAATGCAGAGATGACCAAATACCACCATAAGAAAGCTCTATTTGTGGGGAAAAAAAGGATGTCAATTTTGTTTGGGTACAACGTCGCACGACCGCGCAATTGTCAATTAAAGCGACGCAGTGCCGAATCGCAAAAAATGGCCCGGTCATTCAGCAGCCAAATCTTCCGGGGCTGAAGCGGCTAAAGCTTCCTTTTTTTATTATTTTTATTAAAATAATAAACATGTCATACTCTGCTTTTGTACAGAGCAGTCCTGACCCTCCTCTTCTGGGGCCCCCTGGTCGGAGCTCCTGCCCCCCCCCCGGCGAGTCCCCCATAGAGAGGGCACCTATAGAAAGGGCTATAGGGCCACTCACTCGGGCCCTACCCCCTGCTCCCTCCTCATAGGATTTGACTGTCAGGAGTGTGAGCCAATGGCTCCCACTGCTATTAATCTGCCAAGTGAGGAGGTCCAGAGCCCAGAGAGCCATTGCTCTCATGCAAAGTGCTGGATTAAGATCGGATTTAGGTACGTATATGGGGGGGGGGGAATCCTGTGCAACAGAAGGTGTTTTACCTCAATACATAGAATGCATTTTTTTCTGCACCTGAATGCTGTTTTTTGTTAAATGTTTTAATGTCATCTCTCTTGTTTACATTCTGACACTAACAGCAGGGACGAGTAATGAAGGATGAGTAAGGCCTCATTCACACGAGGCGGACTCTGTTTCCACGGAGCCCGCCTAAGTCTGCCGGCTCAGCGGGAGATCAGTCCGTTGATCTCCGCTGAGCTGGCGGATGACAGGTCCCTCTCTGCTCGCTGAGTGGGGAGGGGGCTTGTCAGGCGCCGCTGCTGCCTATGGAGGGATAGGATGAAAATGGACAGCATGTCGTTTTCGTCAGATCTCACCTGATCCGATAGCGATGGATCTGGACGTAGGGCCATCCGTCTGCTTTTAGCGGATCGGACGGGATCAGATGTCAGCGGACATGTCTCTCCATAGGCTAACATGGAGCGCCCGTTCAGGTCCACCGTCAAAACTGATAGGCGGACCTGAACGGTCCGATCGTGTGAAAGGGGCCTAAGGCTCCTTTCACACAGCTGTTCAGATCAGGTATGCCTGTCACTTTTTCAGGTGGACCTGATCAGACGGTCTATTCACTCCTATGGACCGGCAGGTGTAAACGGACTACCTGTGATCCAATCCGTAAAAAAAAAAAAAAAAAGCACAAACACAAAGAACCCCCCCAAGTTGAGTTGTATTGCACATTTGGGGCTGCAAGCTTGGAAAAGGGTCTGGTATGGATTTTGGCAGGGACCTAATATCATTGTTCTTTTTTAGATTTTTGGAGTGAGGTCTCCCTCCAAAATCCATACCAGACCCAAAGAGCTTGGTATGAATTGAAGGGGGGGGGGGGGGGCTGTATGCTGTGTTTTTATTTTAGCATCAGCTCCTGTTTACATTCTGTAGGTAGGGATAAATAAGGCCTGTTTTATAGGTTCGTTCTGATCAGTTTTTCCAGGCGGACCTGATCGGATGGTCCATTCACCCCTGAGGACTGGACTTTTACACCCACCTACCTCCCGTCTGATCTGATGCACTATAAAAAGAAAAAAAAAAAAAAAAAAACACAACACGGAAGGGGATCTGTTCTCCCCCCATCTAGGCAGATCGGATTGGAGGGCAGTTGGGTGTAAACGGACAGCGGAGTTTGTTTACACTCGGCCACCAATAAAGCAAAGTGGGCTCTGTCCATGTATGCTCTACAGAAACTGAGCAGTCACGGACCTGTCATTCGGCCACTATGCGCTAAACAACAGGGAATCAGCAGACAGATTCCCTGCTGATCAACATGGAGTCTTGGAGTCTGCCCTGTGTGAAAGGGGCCTAAAGGTTTTAAAAAAAAAAAGGTTTTAAAAAAAGGACACCAGTGGGCGGATGTAAAAAACTATGAAAAACTGGTGTAAGCTGTATTGAAAACTGATGTAAACTGAATACTTTTTTTTTTTTTTTTTACTTGACCAAAAGCATATCGCCGATTTGAAAGGGACCTAAAATGTAACTCCAGCATAAAAAAAAACCTGTCACTTTGTTTTCGACAGAGCAGAGAAAGATCAGAATTCATCAGGTTCTTTTTGCTGCCTCTGTCACTATTGAAGAAATTTCTACAAACTTTCTATCAGGGCAAAAAATACACTTAGTATGGTGATGGAGAGTTAAAGGATAACTAAAGGTTCCACACACACAACAAACATGTCATACTTACCTCCTTTGTGCAGTTGGTTTTGCACAGAGTGGTCCCGATCCTCCTCAGCGACGCTCCTGGCTCCTCCTCTTGAGTGCCCTGTTGGAGAGCCACTCTCCCTCGGGGCACTTGTGCAGGCGCACTCCAGTGTCCTGCTGCTGCGTCTATTGACACAGACAGCAGGACTCGGCCCTGCCCCCCGCATCAGTGGATTTGTGAGGGTCTCAACCCCGTTAAACTTCTGAAATTGTTTTCATTGCCATCAATGCCATCCAGTCTTAGTAACAAAATAACCTCCATTTCTAGAGACAACACAGAGACAGAAAGTGAGAGAAAATCTGCATGAACCAACAGGACAAATAGGGTGAATTTCCATAATGGGGGCACAGACAGCAATACAAATCTGACAGGTGTTCTAATCCCTCTCTAGACTTTAATGACTGATTTTTGGGATAATAGTTTTTTTTTTCCCAAGTGAGTTAGAACTTCCTAAATTCTCCACCTGAGTGCGAGTCAATGAGAGCCTAAGACGGCCGCTCCCCGCCCCACCACAGCTAAGCGCTCCAGTGAGCGTGGAGGAGCAGAGAGCAGAGCTGCTGATTGACAGTCAGAAGCTCTCTGCTCAGGGAGATGAGAGAATCGAGCCATCTGCGGTGTTTGGTGGCTTGGTTCTCAGTGCAGAGGTGGTGGGGGACTGATGCTGCATCCACCTAGGTAAGTATAAATGGGGGGGGAGAAAAAAAAAAAAAAAAACACTACTCTTTTAAGCAAAATTATCACTGCTAATCACTCAATTTTTAGCAAAGAAAAAATAAACTGGAAGGAGTTTTTACACTATCCAAAAGAAAAAAAGAAACACATTGGCTATATACATACATTTCAAAAATACGTGTGTCCTTCTTTAATCTGCTTAGGCCTTACCGTAACTCATCCAAAAGATTTTCTTTTTTTTTTTCTGCTTCTGCAATCTGTGCAGCCTGAGCAGCTTCATTAATGGCATCATCCACTTGCTGGAGGACTCCGCGCTCCAATACTTCCTGATCGTACACTGCCAAGCCCAATCCCTGCAATTCCGAAGCCTGATCAGATGCTTCCACAGCCTGGATTTGCTTACGGTTGATGTGTAAAATGCCACCACGTTGTTTATGCGGTGCCACATCTTCAGGACGAGCAGAGGAAGTATGGGCAGAACTAGAAGACGGACCAGGAATAGCTGGGCTGCTCGGTGACAGAGGCTCTGACTGTGGCTGTTCTTTCACAATAGGAATTTCATCGGACATTCTGTGTTAAAACAAAGACACAGGAAAGAGGAGTAAATACAACATATCATACTAATCTAAAATGACAACGTTATGTGGCTCAGCATGCAGTATTGGCTCTAGGATTAGAAGCCCAATTGTTTTCGGTGACCGGACGCCGGGCCATTCGTTACCTCAAGGGATCTTCGAAGCTGCTATCTCATGTACGACCCTACACTATATCCGTGATCTGCACGTCAACACAACGCGAGAATACAGTGTCCAATTAGAATATAGGCTTCCGGAAAGGTAGTTGCTGGAGTCTATAACTTAGTACGAATTGATTCTCCTGGCGTGTCCGCAAACAAGGGCTCCGGAGCCATCTTACGGAAGCCCAACTCCTAGTTGGACACTGTGCTCTCGCGGTGTTTGAGATGAAATAGGCTGTGTATTGTCGGTGTGTAGAGCGTTAGGCCCCTTTTACGCCGGGGTGGTGCGGGCGCCGGTGTTTTGCCGAGAAAGTTCCCCCCGGCGGATAAGGACACCCCCCTGTACTGCGCTTGCACAGTATGAACGACGATTGAGCACCGAAGTTGAACAGCTGATGGTCAGCTCTACACGGCGCCTGCGCACTGAGTCCAGGTTCAAGCCCCACCATCCAAGTGAATATAGAGTTTGAATAAAACTATACCGAGCGAAGCGTGGCGAGCGGCCCTGTTACAGGCGCTGTGCACAACTGTTCAGCTTTGGCTATTTTCGGCGGCTCGTACTGCGCCTGCGCAGTACAGGGGAGTCTTTATCCGCTGGGGGGGAACTTTCTCGGCAGAACACTGGCGGTAAAACGGCGCTATTTTTAGCGGCGGTATTCGCCCGCTTGTGGGGTGGTTTTACCCCCCTACTAGCGGCCGAGAAAGGGTTAAAAGCACCGCAAAGCGCTGCTACTGCAGCGCTATGCTGGCGGTATAGCTACGCTGCCCCATTGATTTCAATGGGCAGGAGCGGTGTATACACTGCTCCAAAGATGCTGCTAGCAGGACTTTTTTTTTTAGACCCCTTTCACACTGGGGCGCTACAGCGCTAAAAATAGCGCCCTGCTTGCAACATTGGCTTATGTCCTCTAAAACTCAGGGTTTCTTTCTCTCCCTGGATGCTGAGAAGGCGTTCGATAGAGTGGCCTGGGATTACATGCAGGAGGTCCTAAAAGGAGTGGGACTTCTGCCTCGCATGTGCTCCCATATTAAAGCTTTATATAGCTCCCCCTCAGCAAGAGTAAAAGTGAATGGCCACCTATCGGACGCCTTCTCGATAAGCAATGGGACACGACAGGGCTGCCCACTATCGCCTCTCATTTTTGTTTTATCATTAGAACCCCTACTAAACAGGCTGAGACTCAATCCAGACATTAAAGGAATCACCATCGCAAATAGAATTTAAAGTGGCAGCATTCGCTGACGATATTCTCCTATCCCTACAATCACCCCACATATCCTTGCCAAACCTACTAAAAGATATAAATCACTTCGGAACTCTCTCGAATCTTAAAATAAATTACTCTAAATCACATGCCTTGAATATTTCTCTTCCCACCCGAGAGGTAACTCACTGCCAAGAATACTTCCCATTCACATGGCAAAATAACGCTATTGCTTACCTAGGCATCCAAATCACCAAGAATATGACCGACCTTTTTAATCACAATTTCCAAACTACCCTATTAAGAATCCAATCAGACTTGAAAGACTGGGCCAACTTAAACGTCTCATGGTTTGGGCGCTCAGCACTCATAAAAATGATCATTCTCCCCCGTCTACTCTACTTAATGCAGACAATTCCAATCCACCTCCCCCCATCTTTTTTCGCATCATACAAAAAAGCGTGCTCAGCTTTTCTATGGAAAAATAGCATTCCACGCATCAAATACACACGCCTTACACATGCCAAAATCAAAGGGGGAATCGGACTGCCGGACCTGTACAATTATTATCTTGCTTGCCAGCTATCTAGGATAGTAGACTGGAAGGTCCATAAACTGGAGAAGGCTTGGGTCTCTCTAGAGAATGCATTTACAAACATTCTTCGCCTTCACACTGGCCCCAGACACTGAAGTCGCATCTGCTCATATACCCCTCCTTAACAGTCTTCAAAAAGACTTTGACCCCCGCCAATCTATCTTCACACCCAGGCCCGTTGACTCCCCTCAGGAACAACCCGGACTTTCCTCCTGGGGAAGCACAATCATTCCTGCAACAAGAATGGCCCCATGAGGAAATGTTAGCTCACCAACTTGTCAATAAAGGACGAATACGAACATATGACAACCTAGTCTCCATATCGACTACTAAATCCTTCCCCTTCTGGACATACAGACAACTGAGACACTTTCTTATGATACAGGATCCCTCCGTCACTTGGAGCAGACAACTTACCCAGTTTGAAGCTCTGTGCTCGCGAAACTCACCCCAAAGACACCTCATCTCCTACATTTACACCATGGTTCAAGAGACCCCCCATCCTGATTAGGGGATAGACGCATCACGCACCTCCTGGGAAAGAGACCTCCAATTGTCACTTACTGACGAAAACTGGGAAGATATATACGAATACGCACATAAGGGTTCCCTAAATGTAGCATTACAGGAAAATAGCTATAAAATTGCTACTAAATGGTACAGAACCCCGGCGAGACTACACAAATTTTCCCCAACAATTCCAAATACCTGCTGGAGATGCAAAACAGAAGTAGGTACTATGCTCCACATCTGGTGGGATTGTGCCCTCCTCCAACCTTTCTGGAGGGAGGTACACTCTTTAATATCACAGATTACCACATACACACTAGATTTTACACCTGCACAGTACCTTTTACACCATACATCTTTGTCCAAACGGACTTATAAATCACTTGCAATGTTTATGGTCAACGCTGCCAGACTCTGCATCCCAGTACACTGGCGTTCAACAACTATCCCTTCAATTAGAGAATGGTTGACAAGAGTATCTAAGATAGAGGAGATGGAGGAGCTGATCCACATCTCCCAAGAGCGACTACAAAAATTCACGAATACCTGGGACTGCTGGACACATTTTAAAACCACTGCAAGCTATGGAGCTCATTTTCCAACTTTACATACAAACAGCTGAACCGACCCAATACACCCCCAATCATTACCCCCCTTTCTTATGGACTGGTCTGGCACTGGATGGGGAGGCGGCCCCCAATCTAATCTAACCTTACCCTCCATATTCCCCTCCCCTTCCCTTTCCCCCTTTTCCCTTTTTTTTTTTCTCTCTCTCCCCTTCTCTTTTCCTCTTTTCCCCCCCCCCCTCTCTCTTCCTTTCTTTTCTTCCTTTTCTTCCGCTTTGTCTCTTTTCTTCATCTCTTTTTATCTTGTAAGGCTACAGTAGACACTCTTTTCCCTTTTTTTTTTTTCTCTCTCTCCCCTTCTCTTTTCCTCTTTTCCTTCCCCCCCTCTCTCTTCCTTTCTTTTCTTCCTTTTCTTCCGCTTTGTCTCTTTTCTTCATCTCTTTTTATCTTGTAAGGCTACAGTAGACACTCTATCACTATTATTCGGGGACCCATTGACAAACCAGTGGTCAAGATAAATGAATAAAACATAGCCATAGTTGGACCTGAAGATACTGGTCTCAATGGCACAACGTATACCATGTAAATCTGTGACCCATATTAGACTGTTATCACACTATGTACTATATTGAAATTTCATATAATCTCTCTTCAAAGATTTTTCTCTAAATTATTCTGGACCCCATGATATCTGTTATACTGTACGTATTGTAAACATTACTTATGTATTTTCAATAAAAAAATTTTGTGGGAAAAAAAAAAAAATAGCGCCCTGAAAGAGCCGCTCCTCACACTCCAGTGTGAAAGTCCCTTTTTACACTGGAGCGGCATCTTTGGAGCGGTGTATACACTGCTCCTGTCCATTGAAATGAATGGGGCAGCACGGCTATACCGCCAGTATAGCGCTGCTGCAGCAGCACTCTTCGGTGGTTTTAACCCTTTCTCAGCCGCTAGCGGGGGGGTAAACCCCCCGCTAGTGGCCGAATACCGATGGTAAAGCGGCGCTAAAAATACCGCCCCAGTGTGAAAGGGCTCCTACCGTCCTGCCAGCGCTCCAGTGTGAAAGGGGTCTTAGTCATGGGACGTAGGAGACTTATACATATTTGGTGAACGCTTTCTGTGCGGCAGGGGAAGGTGCTGTTCTAGGACAGTTATATTTTTTTTTTTTAAGGAAAGCAACATCTGTCAGTATAGATAAGGATTTGACAGGGACTTGCGGTGAGGTCAGTACTCAAGCAGGTGGCTTAACAGCCAAATTACTGAAGTTTGAAGTTACTTCACAGTAAATAGATAAATAATAAATTATTATGTTATAACATATTATTATTAAATATTAGGGCTGGGCGATTTTCTAAAAAAAAATTGTGATTTTTTAAAAAAAACTAAATTTACGATTCAAATTGAGTTTTTTTTTTCTTGGACACCGCGCCGGTCCTGAGGAGCTGCAGGCAGGAGTTTTTAGGCGAGGCCGCGGCTTCGGCCTAGTCCGTTGCGTCCGGCCTCGCGGACTGGGCCGAAGCCGCGGACTCACCTAAAAACTCCTGCCCACAGCTCCTCAGTACCGGCGCGGTGAAAAAAAAAATCCATTTGCTTAAATTTTGAATCGATTTGACCTCTCAACTCGATTCAAGATTTAAATTTATTTTTTCCCCTAATAAATATATGATTTAGCTTGAATTAAACAGTACCTTTTCATCAGAAGTTTTTCATTCTCCCTCTTAACTGTGTGAGAAAAAGATGGGATTGTGGGTAAATCTTATACCCTTAAACCCATGCTTTTTCCTTCTAGTTAGGAGGGCTGGGCTGGAAGGGAGCATGTGTCTTTTAGACACATGCCCCCTTCTTTAACATTGCAGCATTTTTATTGGACAGCTTGGGCCAATGGTACTTTACCATTGGTCCAAGACTCCAAGCTGTCCATTAAGCTCAGGGCCTCTGATAAGAAGTGAGTAGAGGCACTGTGAGTTCATCCTCTCTGGTAATTTTGGGTCCTTTGTTCTGAGCTTCGACTCCAAGAACAACCTCAGACTCACTGACACCTGTCACTGAATGTAAAACACTCTAGGCACTTATAAAGATACTAATAGAAAATACCTATTTTCCTGTCTTTATTTGAAACCAAACAATGCTTAGCTTTGTAACTTTTCAAACACTGAGATTTAACTATTTGAACCTCTATGAAGCGCCACCCCCGAAAGAGCTGCTTAGTAATTTTAGGTTCTCTGTTCTGCGTCTCAACTCCAAGAACAACCTCAGCCCCCCTGGTACACTTGGTTGAATAAAACCACTACAAACACAATTAACACAAGTGAGAAATACCTTTCACCTGATGTTTGGTATTGCCAATAAATAAGCACACACCTGATTTGTAGTAAATACGTTTACCACTTGCCAACCAGGCACTTAAAATGGCCCAAGCCATTTTTCAGTGCTGTCACACTTTGAATGACAATTGTGCAGTTGTGCTACACTGTACCCAAACAAATTTTTTAAAATTCTCTTCACACAAATAAAGCTTTCTTTTTGTGGTATTTAATCACTGCTGGGTTTTTTATTTTTTACAAAAAAGACCAAAAATTTTGGAAAAAAAAAGTTTTTTACTTTTTTTCTGTCAGTAAATTTTGTAACGAAGTAATTTTTTGCCTTCGCTGATGTGCGCTGATGAGGTAGCATTGATGGGCACTGATAGGCTGAACTGGTGGGCATTGATGAGGTGGCACTTATGGGCACTGATGACGCATTAATATGCCACACTTATGGGCACTGTTAGGTGGCACTGATAGGCGGCACTGGTGGGCACTGATAGGCGGGACTGGTTGACACTGATGGGCGGCATGGAAAGGCGGTACTGATGGGCATTGATGGGTGGCACTGAAGGGGCATTACTGATGGGCATTGATTGACAGCAGTGATGGGCAGCACTGATTGCCAGCACTGACTGACATAGCTAATGGGCACTGATTGGTGGCACTTGTGGGCACTGATTGCTGCCACTGGTGGGCACTGGTTGCTGGCAATGGTGGGCACTGATTTGTGACACTATTTTGCAATATTGTAATCAGGGCACTGATAATCAGTGCCCTGATTACATTCCTAGATGTCCCCCTGCGAGGAGATGCCGCTGATCGGCTCTCTTCGCCACACACTCTGTGTGAGGCGAGGAGTGCCGATTACCGGCACTTCCTTGTTTACACGTGACTGGATGTGATTGGACACAGCCGATCACATGGTTGAAGAGCCGCGGACGTAATGAAAGTATAAAACAAATATTTATTGAAAAAGCTAAAATGTCACCTCTATCAGAGTAGAGGGCATCACTTAGCATTAAAAATACAAATAACAATAAACATGTACAAAGTAATATAATACAGTGAATCTAAATAGATATTCTATTATGCGTTTTGCCATGCGTTCTGAAGCGTTTTGACCAGTGTGGTCTTCTTCAGGGCCTTTTAACCCTTGGATAGCACAATGAAGGATTCTCTAAAGTAAACACACACAATAAGTATGCTACATTACCAAATGTACATGTACTAACATCTAGAGCAGGGGTCTCAAATTACCTGAGGGCCACAAGACAAGTTTTCATATCCCATGGGGGCAAACTTTCAAACTTCAAAAACAGCACTGGTGTCAGGGGGACGTATTATTAACCCCCAGCACTGTTGTCAGCGGACACACTATTAACCCCCAGCACTGGTGTCAGCGAAAGCACTATTAACCCCCAGCACTGGTGTCAGAGGATGCACTATTAACCCCCAGTACTGGCATCAGCAGACGCACTATTAACCCCCAGCACTGGTGTCAGCGGACGCATTATTAACCCCCAGCACTGGTGTCAGCGGATGCACTAATAACCCCCAGTACTGGTGTCAGCAGATGCACTATTAACCCCCAGCACTGGTGTCAGCGGACGCACTATTAACCCTCAGCATTGGTGTCAGCGGACGCACTATTAACCCCCAGCATTGGCATCAGCGGACACACTATTAACCCCCAGCACTGGTGTCAGCGAACGCACTATTAACCCCCAACATTGGTGTCAGCAGATGCACCATTAACCCCCAGCACTACCCCCTACACTCCGCAAACTCCCCCCCACACGTCACAAATACCCCCCAGCACCCCGAGAATGCCATGATCTCCCTCCCTGAGGTGGCAGCAGGGGAGCACAGCTCTTAATGATCATCAGAGCCTAGGTGGGCCGGGCGATGGGCGGATTTTCCCTCCGCTCTGTTCTCTCTGCTCTCCTGTGCTGTGTCTGTTTCTTTTGCTGTGCGCACTGGGCTGCAGCAGCATGCAGGGAAGAGGACACAGGAGAGAGAGAAAGCTCCCAGCCGCTGCACGGTGCACCCCACGCACCCGCCCAGGATCGGCCCTGCCTGCGAGGCATTTGTAACTGGTCCTCGGGCCAGTACTTTGAGAGCCCTGATCTAGAGGAAACGGCATATACCATAACAAGAGTGCATGTAGACTTACATAGCTGATAAACTGTACACACTGCAAATTGATTGGTGAAGAAAAACAGCCCATGTTTGTCAGACACAAGGGATAACAGCCAGAAAGTAAAAGCAGTATACCTGACAACAAATGTATAAAACCTTATGTAAGAAATGTATGTATAACTGTAAGAAAAAAATCCTGTCAGCATGCGAAAAAACAAATGGTCATACCTTCATGGAAACATGGGGTGGTAATAACGTGACTCAGCAAACGGTAGTAGAGGGTCAATTTTTTTTTTTTTTTTATCGCATGCTGACATGATTTTTTTCTTACATTTATATATACATTTCTTACATACTTTTTATACATTTGTTGTCAGGTATACTGCATGTACTTTCTGGCTGTTATCCCTTGTGTCTCGGAAACATGGGCTGCTAGTGTTTTTCTTCCATCTTGCAATCTTCCTATGCTCCAACTCCACTCTGGATGATCTCTGGAATCACCAATCAATTTGCAGTATGTACAGTGTATCAGCTATGTAAGTCTACATGCACTCTTGTTATGGTATATGCTGTTCCCTCTAGATGTTTGTACATGTATATTTGGTTATGTAGTATACTTATTGTTTGTGTTTACTTTAGAGAATCCTTCATTGTGCTATCTGAGGGCAACACCCTGAAGAAGACCACACTGGTCGAAACGCGTCTGAGCCACTTGGCAAAACACATAATAGAATATCTATTTGGATTCACTGTATTGTATTACTTTGTATATGTTTAAAGTGGAAGTCCATCCTAACACTTAAATTCTCCCCTGCAAACATTAATGTGAGCTAAGTTCAGCCTTATGTCTCAAAATGGAAAAAATCCCAGTTTTCTACCTTTCTTTCTACTTTTTTATTTTGCAGTATCCAGTGCCATCACATGACTTCAATTCTACTTCCTTCTGAGCCTAAAATCAGCCAATGTGTGTGGTTACTGAAAGCTAGTGACATCACTTCCAGGGAGGAGCACTGTTCCTGTGTAGCTAGTTGGCGTATACAGGATGGGAGGAGCTGATCATAGGTTCGTGCCCAGTGTTCTCTCATTGTACATCATAATTCATGAGAAAATTAGGAAATAAAAAGCCCCATGCACACAGGGGGGAATGGAAGGAGCGGTGTACATATACAGTATAGCTGTGCACAGAAGAAGGGACTGTCAGTGTAGCTGGAAGTGCTCTGGGGTCTACAATGATCACAGTACAGGCAACCACACTAAGGCTCTGTTTCCACTACTGCGTCTTGTCATGCAACTTTGGACACACAAAGTTGCATGACAAGTTACAGCCCATTGATTTCAATGGCACCCTTTCCCATCTATGCGACTTTGAAAATCAGTGACTTTGAAAAGGCACCTGCAATGCTTTGATGTGACTTTTGATGCAACTTTGATCCAGAGAGTGTAAAGTTGGATCAAAGCTGCACTCAAAGTCGCACTCTAAATCGTGCAACTTTGGGGTCGCAATAGTGGAAACATGACTTGTCATGTGACTAATTTTCCAAAGTCGCATGATAAGTCACAGCACATTGACTTGGTATTGGTAACGGTTCCCATTTATGCGACTTTGAAAAGGTACCCGCAATGCTTTGATACGACTTTGATCCAGAGAGTGTAAAGTTGGATCAAAGCTGCACTCAAAGTCATACTCCAAAGTCGCACTCTAGCCTTAGGCTATGTTTCCTCTAATGTGACTCCAAGGCTGTGCGATTTAGAGTGTGACTTTGAGTGCAGCTTTGATCCAACTTTACACTCTAGATCAAAGTCACATCAAAAGTTGCATCACAGTAGTGCAGGCACCTTTTTCAAAGTCGCTGATTTTCAAAGGCGCATAGATGTAAATGTTTGCCATTGAAATCAATGGGCTGTGACATGTGATGCGACTTAATGTGTCCAAAGTCGCATGACAACTCACACTGGTGGAAATGGAGCCTTGAACTCATTACTCACATGTAGTTCCCTCAGCTGGGTGTGTGCCACACCATGCTCACAGTGCCATGCAGAAACTACGTGGTTGTACACTGTAGAAAATCTGCAGCATGTTGCATTGTAATCTATCTTACAGTTTCTAACAAACAGAACAGACTTATGTCGCGTACACACGATTGGAATTTTCTTTGGAAAAGCCTTGGATGGTTTTTCTGACGAAATTCCGCTCAAGCTTGTCTTGCATACAGTACCTGACCGCGAGATTGTGTTTCCAGCGCGATACCATCGCGCTGGTTCTTGGCGACACGGTACTGTGCATGTCACGCTGGCTCACTCATCGGGAAAGGAAAACTTTGTTTTCCTTTCCCGATGAGTGACAGGCAGTGCTCACAGCTGTCTGGTATGAATCCTGAGGGGGAACGCCGCGCCAAATTTTAAATGAAAAAAACGGCGTAGGTTCCCCCCCCCCCGGGGCATACCATGCCCTTTGGCCTGGTATGGATTGTAAGGGGAACCGCCTACGCCAAAAAATCGGCGTGGGGGTCCCCCCAAAATCCATACCAGACCCTTATCCAAGCACGCAGCCCGGCTGGCCAGGAAAGGAGGTGGGGACGAGCGAGCGCCCTCCCTCCTGAGCCATACCAGGCCGCATGCCCTCAACATGGGGGGGTGGGTGCCTTGGGGAAAGGGGGGGCGCCCTACGGGCCCCCCCACCCCAAAGCACCTTGTCCCCATGTTGATGAGGACAAGGGCCTCTTCCCGATAACCCTGGCCATTGGTTGTCGGGGTCTGCGGGCGGGGGGCTTATCGAAATCTGGGAGCCCCCTTTAATAAGGGGGCCCCAGATCCCAGCCCCCCACCCTGTGTGAATGTGTATGGGGTACATGGTACCCCTACCCATTCACCTAGGGAAAAGTGTCAATAAAAAAAAACAGCACACAGGTTTTAAGAGTAATTTATTAGGCAGCTCCGGGGTCTTTTTCCGACTTCGCAGGGGGGGTTTCTTTCGACTTCTCCCGGTGTTCCGCCTCTTCTCCCGGGCCCCTCCGCTATCTTCTTCCAGCTCTTTTGCCAGCGAGGGGCCCGGTCTGCTGCCGCTGTCTTGCCGCCTTTGTCTCGCCGCCGCTGTCTCGTCGCTTCTTCTCTTCTTCCGATATTGACATGACGCTCTCTCCGGCTGGAATGCTGTGTGCGAGCTGCGGAGCCATTTATATAGGCGTTGACCCCGCCCCCTTGTGACGTCACGGTCCCAGCATGCGCAGGGACTCTGGCGTCATAAGGGGGCGTGACCCCAGAGTCCCTGCGCATGCTGGGACCGTGACGTCACAAGGGGGCGGGGTCACCGCCTATATAAATGGCTCCGCAGCTCGCACAAAGCATTCCAGCCGGAGAGAGCGTTGTGTCAACATCGGAAGAAGAGAAGAAGCGACGAGACAGCGGCGGCAAGACAGCGGCAGCAGACTGGGCCCCTCGCTGGCAAAAGAGCTGGAAGAAGATAGCGGAGGGGCCCAGGAGAAGAGGCGGAACACCGGGAGAAGTCGGAAGAAACACCCCCCCCCCGAAGTCGGAAGAAGACCCCGGAGCTGCCTAATAAATTACTCTTAAAACCTGTGTGCTGTGTTTTTTTTTATTGACACTTTTCCCTAGGTGAATGGGTAGGGGTACCCCCTACTCATTCACACAGGGTGGGGGGCCGGGATCTGGGGGCCCCCTTATTAAAGGGGGCTCCCGGATTTCGATAAGCCCCCCCGCCCACAGACCCCGACAACCAACGGCCAGGGTTGTCGGGAAGAGGCCCTTGTCCTCATCAACATGGGGACAAGGTGCTTTGGGGTGGGTGGGCCCGCAGGGCACCCCCCCTTAACCCAAGGCACCCACCCCCCCATGTTGAGGGCATGCGGCCTGGTACGGCTCAGGGGGGGGGGGGCGCTCGCTCGTCCCCACCCCCTTTCCTGGCCGGCCGGGCTGTGTGCTCGGATAAGGGTCTGGTATGGATTTTGGGGGGATCCCCACACCGATTTTTTGGTGTAGGGGGTTCCCCTTACAATCCATACCAGACCTAAGGGCCTGCTATGCCCCGGGGGGGGGGGGGAACCCACGCCGATTTTTTCATTTAAAATTTGGCGCAGCGTTCCCCCTCAGGATTCATACCAGACAGCTGTCAGCACTGCTTGTCACTCATCGGGAAAGGAAAACAAAGTTTTCCTTTCCCGATGAGTGAGCCATCTCGGCGCTGGCTCCCGCGACGGGGCTTGCAGGTGTCAAATCTCGCCGATAAATGCGGCGAGATTGACACAATATCGCGGTCACCTACTGTACACACGGTCACACCAAATTCCGACCATCAAGAACGCGGTGACGTACAACACGTACGACGGGACTATAAGACGGAAGTTCAATACCCAGTGCGCCACCCTTTGGGCTCCTGCTAATCTCGTGTTTATCTCGTGTTAGTAGAAGTTTGGTGAGAGACGATTCACGCTTTTCAGCCTTATGCTTTTCAGTCTGTTACTGCTCTTCAGTTTGTGCTTGTGGGTTCATATCTGTTCTTCAGTGCGTGTAGTCAGTTCACATTTGTTTGTCAGTGCATATTATTATTATTATTATTATTATAGTACGTATTTGATTTTCAGTGCGTTCTTGTGCGCTTGTCTCTGATTTTCAGCTCGCTCTTCACAGGCCTTTCTGTTCTTCAGTGCGTTCTGTTAGTTTGTTCTGACCAGCCGACAATTTTGAAGCCATGTTACAGGTACGTGCTCGTCGTAGAGTTCATGCTATGCAGGGGCTTGTTGTTGGGGTTCTTGCTTTGACCCAAGCCCAGTCCATGAACAGGGTGGGGAGGAGTTCATGGACCAAGAATTGGTTGCTCCAGCGAGACCAATTCTCTCATATGCCTTTCCTGCGTAAGATCCAGGAGAATAACCCTGATGATTTCAGAAATTTCCTCCGGATGACGGTCCAGTGTCCGCGACAGTGCACCCCCCCCCCATCCCATAGTCCAGCAGACCCAACTAGATCCACCACGGGTCAGCTTGGGTCTTTCCGGGAGAGTCTTGTAGTTCAGTTTGCCGGGAAAGTCCATCAGCGTTCCCATTCTGCTTTCCTGGCCGTTACTGGATGGTAAAATTGTAAGGCTGCAAGGCCAAGTTCCATCGTAACAAATGTCAATTATCCCCGGAGACCCGATTAAGCCAGATTAATGGATTGTGGTCGGTGAGCATCGTAAAAGATCGTGCGTAGATATACGGTTGGAATTTCTTGAGAGCCCACAGCAGCGCCAAACACTCCTTCTCTACGGCTGCATAACCAACTTTCCTGGGTAGCAGCTTCCGACTGATGTAGGCCACTGAGTGCTCACTGCCATCAGGTCCTACTTGGCTTAGTACTGCCCCCAGCCTGAATG
The DNA here is from genome assembly GCF_042186555.1 of Aquarana catesbeiana. Taxonomy (NCBI): domain Eukaryota; kingdom Metazoa; phylum Chordata; class Amphibia; order Anura; family Ranidae; genus Aquarana; species Aquarana catesbeiana. The sequence continues at coordinate 235,925,897 of NC_133331.1, read as the reverse complement.
TAGTGGCATCTGTGTGGACACAAAAACGTTTGGTTGAGTCAGGGGCAGCTAGAACAGGAGCTGAAGTTTGTGCATTCTTTAATCGTTGAAAGGCAGCTTCACACTCGGGGGACCACAGTACCTGTCGGGGAAGGTGCTTCTTAGTCAGGTCTCTCAGGGGCTTAGCGATGGAACTATATTGCGGGACAAACTTCCTATAGTACCCAGCTGTGCCGAGGAATGCCAGGACCTGGCTTTTAGTACGGGGGGTTGGCTACTTGGCAACTTCCTCAATCTTAGCAGGCTCGGGTCGTTGTTGTCCACTGCCTACCCGATGTCCAAGGTACTGTACCTCGGACATCCCTATGCTGCATTTCTCTGGCTTAAGGGTTAGTCCTGCAGCCTTGATGTGGTCTAACACGACACCCAGGTGAGCCAGATGGTCCTCCCAGGTATCACTGTAGATTGCAATGTCGTCCAGATATGCACAAGCATAGTCCTGGAGACCATCGAGGAGTTGGTCTACCATCCTTTGGAAAGTTGCCAGTGCATTCTTCATCCCAAATGGCATTACTTTAGACTGGTATAGGCCAAATGGGGTAATGAACGCCGATTTCGGAATAGATTCCGCATCCAGAGAAATTTGCCAGTACCCTTTGCATAGGTCGAGGGTTGTCAGGAATTTTCCCCGAGCAAAGCGATCTAACAGATCATCCACCCGGGGCATAGGGTAAGCGTCAGTGGTGGTGCACTCATTTAGTCTGCGGTAGTCTACACAGAAGCGAGTCGTGCCATTCTGCTTCAGTACAAGAACCACCGGGGAAGCCCAGGGGCTGCTGGATGGCTCAATGACTCCCGACTCAAGCATCTCCTTAATCTCCTGACGCATCCCCTCGCTCACTGCGTCTGGTATCCGGTAAGCCGCTTGTCTTATTGGCAGTTGTCCCGGGGTCTCCACTCGGTGCACTGCCATAGTAGTGTACCCAGAGACTGTGGAAAACATTTCCCTGTACAGTCCGCCTTGAATCCACATATTGGTCAGCTAGGGTGGCAGCTTCATCTACTGTGACTGGCCACCGATCCTTTACCCAGTCTCTAACTTCAAGTGGGGTATGATCGTAGAATTGTTCTAGGAGGATTAACTGGAGTGCATCTGCCATGGTAACAGCTTGGCGCCCGGTTATCCAACTCTCCGCTGCTCGGGTCATTTGATGAGCCCATTCTGTGTAAGGCTCTCTCTCCTTTCGGCGGAGGTTGTGAAACCTCAAACGGTGTGCCTCTGGAGTAACGCCGAAGCGATCCAATAGTCTTTCTTTTACCCGGTCATAGTCATGGCTGATCTCGTCTGGGACATTATTGTACGCCTCTGCAGCCCTTCCTGTGAGTCGGCTGACCAGAAGCGTGACCCAATCTGCTTTATTGGCACCTTGGAGACCGCATTGCCGCTCAAACATTTGCAGGTAAACATCCATCTCATCTTCCCCGTCTTGAAACATTCGGAAGGCGGCATAGGGTAGCTTTTTGAGGCCGCTGGAGCTTCCCGGTTGAACATAACTGATGCTCCTTGGTCCCGCTGGAGTTCAACCATTCGCAGCTGGGACACCTCTCATAACACTTGACTGATAACCTCCTCCGGGAGGTGAGTACCATACAAGGCCAGTCACCACTGGATGTCATGCTGGAACCATGTCGCCTCTGAGGTATCTGCTGGTGGGTTGCTGGCCTGGTTGATCTCCATTAGTTCGGTGATGAGAGTCGCTTTGGATTTGTTGCTGGAGACTTTTCCACAGGCTTCCAAGAGATCCTTCAAGGTGCTGCGCTTGAGTCTGGCGTAGTGATGTTCCATCTGCTGTTAGGAGCAGGGGGTGGTTTGGGAGTGCCTAGGCAAGAGGAAGCATCCCACAGCTAGCCATCAATTGTGACGAATCCTATCCCACACTCGCTGAGTGCTTCCGTCAGTAATACCGCTTCCTCCAGTCTGACCATCAGAGAGCTTTATTATTATTGCTGTATTGAATGCAAGTCTAGCCGAAAATAGCTTGTAGAATCTTGAATGATTTATTGGACAGAATACAGCCTTTTAATACACTTTTAACACAAGGGGTTAGATAATGAGGTAGGGCTACTCCCCCCTCCCCTCTAGCAACAACTTAAAAGACAATTATATAATTAACATGTTAATTAACACAGCACTTAAGACAGCCTAGGTGACCAGACAGTGCATCTCCGCAGGTCAATGTGAACAGCTCTTTCAAGGATCATGTATTGTTCAGAATTAACAACCAAGAATAGACTTTGGGCAAGTCCAAGAAAACAGTCACTCAAAAATGTAACAAAAAAAAGATTAATATAGCCAAACCACGAGCTCGAAGTGAGCAGAGCGGAGGGGAGAACAGCTGAGGCCTACCCCCCCACAAAAGGAGAAATGATGGAGATGTTCCTGAGGTTGGAAAACTCAATAAAAACAGATATAAACATGCTGAGAGGGGACCTGGGGAATTTACTGGAAAGAGTAGAAAAGACAGAAAAAAAGAGCAGAAAATCAAAGACAAGAGCTTGGTAACCTCAAACAGCAAAATAAAATAACACAACAAAACCAGAAAAAAATCCTATACAGATTAGAGGACCAGGAGAATAGGAGCAGAAGACAGAACATCAGGATTCCCTCAGCCCCGGACAAAAAGGGAGAGGACCTGAGGAAAATGATTAATACATCATTAGGCCCCCTCGTAGATAAAGGAGTAGAAGAATCTCTAAGAATAGAGAGAGTACACTGAGTGGGATATTTCCAGAACTCAGAACCAGAGAGGCCACGGGACATAGTAGTTAGATTCAGATTCTACGAAGATATACTGGAAATCTGGAAGAAACTAAGAGGAAAACCACCTTTACTCTATGAGGGAGCTGAGCTACAGGTGTACTCCGATTTGGTCCAAGAAACTTTGGCAAGACGGTGACTACTTAAACCACTACTAGAGATGATGAGATCTCAAAACCTTAGATATAGCTGGGGGTTCCCAGCCTGCTTGATCGGCTACAGGGGAGGGAGATCGGTCAGACTGCGTTTCCCCGAAGAATTAGAGGAATTTTGTAATAAACTTGACTTACAGGTGCCAGATTTACCAGGCTGGACTAAGGAAGATTAGTGATTTCCCTAGGATAAGGATAACATTTATGGGTGATGGAAATAAAGTAATATTTGATTTGAGGGGGGTGGAGGGGGGGGATGTGTATAGAAGGATGATGAGGGTTGATCTGGATTGTGTTCTTGTCGACCGGCCGGCCCACGCCATCCGCAATAACCATTCTGAGGAGGGGGTGGAGGGGCACACTTGGAACCCCACCTTAGGACAAAGAGATTGGAAGAGGGCTTTGACTTTCAGAGCCTCCAACGATCTAGGGGCCCATATGGGGCCAGGTCGGGGGGGGGGGGAGTGGTGGGGCGGTTGGAGGGAGGGGGGATATAGTGTGCAAAGTATATAAAAGAAGAATAACCCGATGCAGGCTAGAGGAGCAAAGAAGGCAGAAACAAACAGGAGGAAAATGACAACACTTACATTTTTGACATATAACGTGAGGGGATTAAACTCACCTTCCAAAAGACACAAAATTTTAAAAGAATTAAAGGGATACGGGGCAGAAGTGGTGTTTCTGCAGGAGACTCACTTGTCACATGAATCAAATATTAAATTATGGTCCAGGGAGTTCCCGAATTGGTACTATGGGGATACAATCTCAAAGGGAGTGGCGATAGGGTTTGCGAAGAATGTACAATTTAAACTTGAGGGTAGGTGGCAGGATCCAGAGGGGAGATTTCTCTTTTTGAAAGGAACACTTGGGGAATTAGAATGTACCTTGGCAAACATATATGCCCCTAATAAGAACCCGACAAAATTCCTGACAGGTACTTTGGAGAAACTAATGGATTTCAGGAGCGGGGGTCTGGTTGTGATGGGAGACTTGAATGTTTGTTTGGAACCAGAGGTAGACAGTACGTCTGGGGCACAGGGGACGAACAACACCCAATTAAGAAAGATAAGACAGAAGATATACAGGAGTCAACTGGTGGATATTTGGAGGATTATGAATGCCAAAGTCCGAGACTACACGTTTTACTCCCCTGTGCACCAGACGTACTCTAGGATTGACTACATATTGGTGGACCATGGATTCCTGGATAGGATAGTAGAGTCAAAGATAGAAATAACCACACTGTCAGACCATGCCCCAATAGGGATGGAAATGCGAGTATCTAAAAACGCGAGACAGCTCTCCTTGTGAAGATTAAATGAAGATCTTTTACAGGACGAAGAAATCTCAAAGAGAATAGAGATAGAACTAAAATACTATTTTCTAACAAATGAAACAGAAGAGATCTCGGGGTCGGTGGTGTGGGAGGCCCATAAGGCCTATATAAGGGGGATTCTAATACAAAAGGGAGCAAGGAAAAAAAAAAAGAAAGGAGAGAAAAAATGGGAAATCTCATGAAAGAAATATTCAACATAGAACAAGAACACAAAAAACATAGAGGCCTCCACCAAGCGACGTACCATAAGTTGGTAAATAAGCGAGACGAATTAAAAGGTTTCATGGAACAAGACACAAGGGAAAAATTTTACAGAATAGCTAAAGAAAGATACCAGTGGGGGAATAAGTCTGGCAAACATCTTGCTAGAATGCTCCGAAGGAAAAAATCCTTAAATTACATAGGAAAAATTCAAACTAAGCAGGGAGAGATGGTCTACGAGACAAAAGAAATAGGTGAAACATTTAAAAACTACTATAAAGACCTGTACTCAGTGGAACAGAATGGGGGTCAGACAGGGGAGAAAAGTAGAAAGATAAGTGAATTTTTAAAGAACGCCAGGTTACCAAAGATCACTGAGAGTTCCAGAGATTCCCTCGAGAAACCAATAACGGAGGAGGAGATAAACAAAGCCATAGCAGATACAGAACAGGGGAAAAGCCCAGGCCCTGACGGACTTACATCATATTACTACAAAAAATACAAGGATATACTGACGCCTAAGCTCTGTCAGTATATGAACGGGCTGACAACGGACTTTGAATTGAGTAGAGAGGCGTTATTTGCTACAATCACTGTTATTCCAAAGGAGGGAAAGGACAAGACCTTGTGCTCCAGTTATAGACCAATATCATTAAATGCAGACACCAAAGTATAAGCGAAGGTACTAGACAAACGGATGAAAGGGTTAATGAATACATTAGTACACCCGGACCAAGTGGGCTTCACTGCAAGAAGGGAAGGGAGAGACAACGGGGTGAGAACCCTACTTTTGCTTCAGAAGATAAAGGAGGAGGGGCCCCCAGGTCTACTTCTGTCGAGTTATGCCGAAAAGGCATTCGACAGAGTGGACTGGGGGTTCATGTTTCAAACACTAGATATAATGGGAATGGGTCCAAGGATGACACGGTGGATTAAAACGCTGTATAGACATCCAAGGGCAGCTATTAAGATCAATGGATCCCTTTCAGCCCCCTTCGACATGAAAAACAGGACAAGACAGGGCTGCCCCTTATCCCCTTTGCTCTTCGTTTTATCCCTAGAACCACTCCTCGCAACAATCTGAAACAATCCAGATATTAACAGGTTTAAGGTCGGAGAGGAAGAGCACAAACTGGCCGCATTTGCGGATGATGTGCTCTTTTATATAAGTAACCCCAGGATTACAATGCCAAATCTGATTAAAACTCTTAAACAATATGGTGAAATAGCAAACTTCAAAATTAATATGGGGAAATCCGAAATCTTAAACATAAATCTAAGTAAGCTAGAAGAGGAGAAGTTGAAAAAGGAATTTCAATTTGTATGGAAGAAAGAGATAAAGTACCTGGGAATAAGATTAGCAAACTCCCTGAAGAAGATATACAAAATAAACTATATACCCCTACTAGATGAAATAAAAAGTGAGGGGAAAAAGCTTCTGAATAGACCATTATCATGGATGGGGCGTATTAATGCCGTAAAAATGATTCTTCTCCCAAAAATTACATACAAACTCCAAATGTTACCAGTAAGACTACCACAGTTCTATGTTAGAAAGCTAAAATCAATAATAACAAATATCATATGGAAAAAACAAAAAGTCGAGAGTTTCTTTAAAGATATTAAAACAGAAAAAAAAAAAGAGGAGGATTGGCGGTTCCTGACATTCAAAAATACTATAACGCAATAATCCTATCAAGAGCGATAGAATGGGCAAGGCATAACAAAGAAAAAAGATGGGTAAATATAGAAAAATTTTACAGTAAGGCACATTTGGGATCCATTCTCTGGAAACCCCCCCCCCCCCACTACAGAACGATAGACGAAAATACACACTTATTGACACGGGTGGTTTTAAAGATTTGGGACACAAAGTATAAGCACTTTAACAAGATATATACCGTAATTCACCTTTAATAGCATTAAAAGAAAATTAGTACTTTGCACCAGGAAAAATAAGTATAGGAATTGGATAAAAAAAGATAAGGTTCAACTTAGAGATATAATAAAAAAAGGAAAAATAGTTGCACTTCAAGAGCTAAAACAAAACACAGAAGTTTGGGTGATTGATGCATGGATGTACGCGCAATTAGAACACTTCGTGAAGAAACTACCTCAGCCAATAAGATCAGGAGACGAGCTGACTGTATTGGAAAGGCTGGGTATTCAAGATAATACAAAAAATACCATATCAAAGATCTATAAAATGCTGCTAACAGAGAATGAAGTAGAGGTACCCCCATTCATCAAAAAATGGCAAAGGGAATTGGGGACACAGAAAGACACAAGCACTATTAGGAAAATCCTGGACCTAGCCCATAGTTCAGCAGTTGACATAAAAACAGGCGAGATGAATTATAAATGTTTAACCCCCCTGGCGGTATTCCCGAGTCTGGCTCGGGGTGGATTTTACATACCAAAAGCGGTATCCCCGAGCCAGACTCGGGCTTGCATCGCAGGATCCAGGAAGAGATTACTTACCTTGTCCCCTGGTTCCTGCGATGTCTCCCCGCTGTGATCGGCGAGCCGCTGTGTCTCGCTCGATTCACAGTGCCGAGCTCCGTTCCCTGCGAGCGTTGCGACGCACGGGGACGGAGTTCGGCGGCAAATTCAAAAGTGAAACACACAGTAAACACACAGTATAGATACAGCATACTGTAATCTTACAGATTACAGTACTGTATCAAATAACTACACATCCCCTTTGTCCCTAGTGGTCTGCCCAGTGTCCTGCATGCAGTTTTATATATATAAAACTGTTCTTTCTGCCTGGAAACTGGAGATTGTCCATAGCAACCAAAACTGTCTCTTTACATCAAAAGTGGTTTTAGACCAGCTAGAAAACAGCGATAATAAATTAGAATCACTTGCAGAATTGAGCGATAGTGATTTGTGGGGAGATCCGTCATCAAACACTAAAAGTAATAAAAGCTAAAATTCTGGAACTGAGCAAATTTCAGTGTTTTTGATTTGATTACATTATTATATAATTTTTATTATTATTATATTATTATGTGTTTTAATTATTTATAGTTAGTTATTATATTATAATTTTTTATTTCGTTTTTCAAACTTTATCATACCCGGGATGTCTACTAGACTCTTGTTTGGACAGATTTAAGTGAACTATTCCTAAGAATTACAGGCCTACAATATAAAACGCCAAATTTCTGTGCAAAATAATGGTACCGCTTTCAGCACCTAAAATCTGAAATAATCATACCGCCAAGGAGGTTAACCAGCTGGTACGCAACACCGGACAGAATTAGCAACTATCAAGAAGATAAGTCGGCAGAATGTTGGCGGGGGTGTAGGGAAGTGGGCACTATTGCCCACCTCTGGTGGAATTGCCAGATTATTAGAAAGTATTGGAAAAAGATTTTAGCCTACATTAAAGAAATTACTAAAACGGAGGTAATGGAGGACCCATGGATAGTGGTCTTCCACGGCACAGAAGGAGGTGTGAAACAGTATAAGGCCTCTTTGGTTCCACATTTATTAACCACTAAGCCACCGCCCACCGTCATATGACGGCTGGACGAGGCTTCTGTTATTCTGGGAGGACGTCATATGACGTCCTCGCCTTCCCGAGCCACTAGGGGGCGCGCGCCCGCCGTGTCACTCGGGACCCGGTGCGCGTGCCCGGCGGCCGCGATGTCCGCCGGGCACCCGCGATTGCCGGGTAACACAGCAGGAGCGTGGATCTGTGCATGTAAACACAGATCCACGTCCTGTCAGAGAGGAGAGGAGACCGATGGCGTGTCCCTTGTACATAGGGACAGCGATCGGTCACCTCCCCCAGTCAGTCCCCTCCCCCCACAGTTAGAATCACCTCCTTAGGTAATACATTAACCCCTCGAGCGCCCCCTAGTGTTAACCCCTTCCCTGCCAGTCACATTTACACAGTAATCAATGCAATTTTATAGCATTGATCGCTGTATAAATGTGAATGGTCCCAAAAATGTGTCAAAAGTGTCCGATGTGTCCGCCGCAATATCGCAGTCACAATAAAAATTGCAGATCGCCGCCATTACTAGTAAAAAATAAATAAATAATAAAAATGCTATAAATCTATCCCGTATTTTGTAGACGCTATAACTTTTGCGCAAACCAATCAATATACGCTTATCGCAATTTTTTTTTACCAAAAATATGTAGAAGAATACGTATCGGCCTAAACTGAGGAAAAAATTTGTTAAAAAAAAAAAAAAAATTGGATATTTATTATAGCAAAAAGTAAAAAATATTGTGTTTTTTCAAAATTGTCCCTCTTCTTTTGTTTATAGCGCAAGAAATAAAAACCGCAGAGGTGATCAAATACCGCCAAAAGAAAGCTCTATTTGTGGGAAAAAAATGATAAAAATTTAATTAAGGTGCAGTGTAACACGACCGCGCAATTGTCATTCAAAGTGCGACAGCGCTGAAAACTGAAAAATGGCTTGGGCAGGAAGGGGGTGTAAGTGCCCTGTATTGAGGTGGTTAAATGCAGCAAAAAAGGCTAATTCCTAAAAATTGGCTAGTAACAGAAAGCCCCCAGATATGGGAGTGGATAAATGCTGTGGAGGATACTTACATCATGGATCGGATGTTATATAATCGAGAAGAAAATAGGGAGGTGATAAAGGACAAGTGGAAATGTTGGAGTGAGTTTAAAAAATCATGGAGTTACGCAGAAAAAATTAAAAACATAATGCACGGGGGGGGGGGGGGGGATGGAGGGGAAATTTAATTACAGGTAGTGGAATAGAAAGTTACTATAACAGAGAAATATTTTTAATGATATTTAGGTTGGGGGAATAATAAGTAATGGCACCCTTTACAAACCGCTCAGTGTCTGCTACCCCTCTCTGCCAATCCCTCCATTGGCTACCACTCGTCCAACGAATTAAATTCAAAATACTAACAATAAGTTACAAAGCCATCCACAACTCTGCCCCCAGCTACATCACTAACCTAGTCTCAAAATACCAACCTAATCGCCATCTCCGTTCCTCCCAAGACCTCCTGCTCTCTAGCTCCCTCATCACCTCCTCCCATATCCGCCTCCAGGACTTCTCCCGAGCCTCGCCCATCCTCTGGAATTCCCTACCCCAATCTGTCAGACTGTCTCCAAATTTATCCACTTTTAGGCGATCCCTGAAAACTTTCCTCTTCAGAGAAGCCTATCCTGCCTCCATCTAACAACTGCACTATTTTTTCCATTAGCTCATCCCCCACAGCTATTACCCTTATGTATAACTTGACCCTTCCTCCTAGATTGTAAGCTCCAACGAGCAGGGCCCTCTGATTCCTCCTGTATTGAATTGTATTGTACTTGTACTGTCTGCCCTAATGTTGTAAAGCGCTGCGTAAACTGTCGGCGCTGTATAAATCCTGTATAATAATAATAATAATATAAATAACACTATTTTTGATGATGATTAGCTACGATGATGTGAAAATGAGAGAGGATGCACATGAACAGCTGAGCTGATTTAAGTCTCTCAAACAACTCACTGAAGTGGCAAAAAAAAAAAAAAAAAAAGAATATAGCCAAACCAAATAACTGGGTGAATGTAGACAGAAAAAAGTCCTTGCAGCCAGTGTCCGCAACCCCCCCCCCCCAAAATGTTTCCAATGGGCCATCAGAGGAGGTGAGGAATCTGATAAGTGAACCTTATATTTTTGTCTTTAACCACTTGACGACCGCCTAACGCCGATGTACGTCGGCAAGGTGGCACGGACAGGCAAAATCACGTACATATACGTGATTTGCCTTCCGCGGGTGGGGGGTCCGATCGGTCCTCTTTTGTCCCACTGCGATCGGAGGTGAGGGGGAGGCCATCCGTTCGTGGCCCCCCCCTCACGATCGCCGCCGGCCAATCGAATCATTCCTTTGCTGCTGTATGCTAAACAGCAGCAAAGGAAATGATGTCATCTCTCCTCGGCTCGGTAATTTCCGGCCCGAGGAGAGAAGACAGGTATGTGAGTGCACCAACACTACACAACACAGTAGAACATGCCAGGCACACTAAACACCCCGATCCCCCCCCCGATCGCCCCCCCGATCCCCCCCCAATCACCCCCCCCCCCCCGTCACAAACTGACACCAGCAGTTTTTTTTTTTTTTCTGATTACTGCATTGGTGTCAGTTTGTGACAGTTACAGTGTTGGGACAGTGAGTATTAGCCCCCTGTAGATCTAGGATACCCCCCTAACCCCCCTAATAAAGTTTTAACCCCTTGATCACCCCCTGTCACCAGTGTCGCTAAGCGATCATTTTTCTGATCGCTGTATTAGTGTCGCTGGTGACGCTAGTTAGGGACGTAAATATTTAGGTTCGCCGTCAGCGTTTTATAGCGTCAGGGACCCCCATATACTACCGAATAAATGTTTTAACCCCTTGATGGCCCCCTAGTTAACCCTTTCACCACTGATCACCATATAACTGTTACGGGTGACGCTGGTTAGTTTGTTTATTTTTTATAGTGTCAGGGCACCCGCCGTTTATTACCGAATAAAGGTTTAGCCCCCTGATCGCCTGGCGGTGATATGCGTCGCCCCAGGCAGCGTCAGATTAGCGCCAGTACCGCTAACACCCACGCACGCAGCATACGCCTCCCTTAGTGGTATAGTATCTGAACGGATCAATATCTGATCCGATCAGATCTATACTAGCGTCCCCAGCAGTTTAGGGTTCCCAAAAACGCAGTGTTAGCGGGATCAGCCCAGATACCTGCTAGCACCTGCGTTTTGCCCCTCCGCCCAGCCCACCCAAGTGCAGTATCGATCGATCACTGTCACTTACAAAACACTAAACACATAACTGCAGCGTTCGCAGAGTCAAGCCTGATCCCTGCGATCGCTAACAGTTTTTTTGGTAGCATTTTGGTGAACTGGCAAGCACCAGCCCCAGGCAGCGTCAGGTTAGCGCCAGTAGCGCTAACACCCATGCACGCACCGTACAGCTCCCTTAGTGGTATAGTATCTGAACGGATCAATATCTGGTCCGATCAGATCTATACTAGCGTCCCCAGCAGTTTAGGGTTCCCAAAAACGCAGTGTTAGCGGGATCAGCCCAGATACCTGCTAGCACCTGCGTTTTGCCCCTCCGCCCGGCCCAGCCCAGCCCACCCAAGTGCAGTATCGATCGATCACTGACACTTACAAAACACTAAATGCATAACTGCAGCGTTCGCAGAGTCAGGCCTGATCCTTGCGATCGCTAACAGTTTTTTTGGTAGTATTTTGGTGAACTGGCAAGCACCAGCCCCAAGCAGCGTCAGATTAGCGCCAGTACCGCTAACACCCACGCACACAGCATACGCCTCCCTTAGTGGTATAGTATCTGAACGGATCAATATCTGATCCGATCAGATCTATACTAGCGTCCCCAGCAGTTTAGGGTTCCCAAAAATGCAGTGTTAGCGGGATCAGCCCAGATACCTGCTAGCACCTGCATTTTGCCCCTCCGCCCGGCCCAGCCCACCCAAGTGCAGTATGGATCGATCACTGTCACTTACAAAACACTTAACGCATAACTGCAGCGTTCGCAGAGTCAGGCCTGATCCCTGCGATCGCTAACAGTTTTTTTTGTAGCTTTTTATTGAACTGGCAAGCGCCAGCGGCCTAGTACACCCCGGTCGTAGTCAAACCAGCACTGCAGTAACACTTGGTGACGTGGCGAGTCCCATAAGTGCAGTTCAAGCTGGTGAGGTGGCAAGCACAAGTAGTGTCCCGCTGCCACCAAGAAGACAAACACAGGCCCGTCGTGCCCATAATGCCCTTCCTGCTGCATTCGCCAATCCTAATTGGGAACCCACCGCTTCTGCAGCGCCCGTACTTCCCCCATTCACATCCCCAACCAAATGCAGTCGGCTGCATGAGAGGCATTTTCTTTATGTCCTCCCGAGTACCCCTACCCAACGAACCCCCCCAAAAAAGATGTTGTGTCTGCAGCAAGCGCGGATATAGGCGTGACACCCGCTATTATTGTCCCTCCTGTCCTGACAATCCTGGTCTTTGCATTGGTGAATGTTTTGAACGCTACCATTCATTAGTTGAGTATTAGCGTAGGGTACAGCATTCCACAGACTAGGCACACTTTCACAGGGTCTCCCAAGATGCCATCGCATTTTGAGAGACCCGAACCTGGAACCGGTTACCGTTATAAAAGTTAGTTACAAAAAAAGTGTAAAAAAAAAAAATATATATAAAATAAAAAAAAATAGTTGTCGTTTCATTGTTCTCTCTCTCTCTCTCTCTATTCTCTCTCTCTATTGTTCTGCTCTTTTTTACTGTATTCTATTCTGCAATGTTTTATTGTTATTATGTTTTATCATGTTTGCTTTTCAGGTATGCAATTTTTTATACTTTACCGTTTACTGTGCTTTATTGTTAACCATTTTTTTGTCTTCAGGTACGCCATTCACGACTTTGAATGGTTATACCAGAATGATGCCTGCAGGTTTAGGTATCATCTTGGTATCATTCTTTTCAGCCAGCGGTCGGCTTTCATGTAAAAGCAATCCTAGCGGCTAATTAGCCTCTAGACTGCTTTTACAAGCCGTGGGAGGGAATGCCCCCACCGTCTTCCGTGTTTTCCTCTGGCTCTCCTGTCTCAACAGGGAACCTGAGAATGCAGCCGGTGATTCAGCCAGCTGACCATAGAGCTGATCAGAGACCAGAGTGGCTCCAAACATCTCTATGTCCTAAGAAACCGGAAGCTATGAGCATTTTATGACTTAGATTTCGCCGGATGTAAATAGCGCCATTGGGAAATTGGGGAAGCATTTTATCACACCGATCTTGGTGTCGTCAGATGCTTTGAGGGCAGAGGAGAGATCTAGACAACAATTTTTTCAAAAAAGAGTACCTGTCACTACCTATTGCTATCATAGGGGATATTTACATTCCCCGAGATAACAATAAAAATGATTAAAAAAAAAAAAAAAATGAAAGGAACAGTTAAAAATAGGATAAAAAAGCAAAAAAATAATAAAGAAAAAAAAAAAAAAAAAAAAAAAAAAAAGCACCCCTGTCGCCCCCCGCTCTCGCGCTAAGGCGAACGCAAGCGGCGGTCTGTCATCAAACGTAAACAGCAATTGCACCATGCATGTGAGGTATCACCGCGAAGGTCAGATCGAGGGCAGTAATTTTTGCAGTAGACCTCCTCTGTAAATCTAAAGTGGTAACCTGTAAAGGCTTTTAAAGGCTTTTAAAAATGTATTTATTTTGTTGCCACTGCACGTTTGTGCGCAATTTTAAAGCATGTCATGTTTGGTATCCATGTACTCGGCCTAAGATCATCTTTTTTATTTCATCAAACATTTGGGCAATATAGTGTGTTTTAGTGCATTAAAATTTAAAAAAGTGTGTTTTTTCCCCAAAAAATGCGTTTGAAAAATCGCTGCGCAAATACTGTGTGAAAAAAAAAAATGAAACACCCACCATTTTAATCTGTAGGGCATTTGCTTTAAAAAAATATATAATGTTTGGGGGTTCAAAGTAATTTTTTTGCAAAAAAAAATAACTTTTTCATGTAAACAATGAGTGTCAGAAAGGGCTTTGTCTTCAAGTGGTTAGAAGAGTGAGTGATGTGTGACATAAGCTTCTAAATGTTGTGCATAAAATGCCAGGACAGTTCAAAACCCCCCCAAATGACCCCATTTTGGAAAGTAGACACCCCAAGCTATTTGCTGAGAGGCATGTCGAGTCCATGGAATATTTTATATTGCGACACAAGTTGCGGGAAAGACAATTTTTTTTATTTTTTTTTTTGCACAAAGTTGTCACTAAATGATATATTGCTCAAACATGCCATGGGAATATGTGAAATTACACCCCAAAATACATTCTGCTGCTTCTCCTGAGTACGGGGATACCACATGTGTGAGACTTTTTGGGAGCCTAGCCGTGTACGGGACCCCGAAAACCAAGCACCGCCTTCAGGCTTTCTAAGGGCGTGAATTTTTGATTTCACTCTTCACTGCCTATCACAGTTTTGGAGGCCATGGAAAGCCCAGGTGGCACAAAACCCCCCCAAATGACCCAATTTTGGAAAGTAGACACCCAAAGCTATTTGCTGAGAGGTATAGTGAGTATTTTGCAGACCTCACTTTTTGTCACAAAGTTTTGAAAATTGAAAAAAGAAAAAAAAAAATGTTTTTTCTTGTCTTTCTTCATTTTCAAAAACAAATGAGAGCTGCAAAATACTCACCATGCCTCTCAGCAAATAGCTTGGGGTGTCTACTTTCCAAAATGGGTCATTTGGGGGGGTTTTGTGCCACCTGGGCATTCCATGGCCTCCGAAACTGTGATAGGCAGTGAAGAGTGAAATCAAAAATTTTCACCCTTAGAAATCCTGAAGGCGGTGATTGGATTTCGGGGCCCCGTACGCGGCTAGGCTCCCAAAAAGTCCCACACATGTGGTATCCCCATACTCAGGAGAAGCAGCTAAATGTATTTTGGGGTGCAATTCCACATATGCCCATGGCCTGTGTGAGCAATATGTCATTTAGTGACAACTTTGTGCAAAAAAAAAAAAAAAAGTGTCACTTTCCCGCAACTTGTGTCAAAATATAAAATATTCCATGAACTCAATATGCCTCTCAGCAAATAGCTTGGGGTGTCTACTTTCCAAAATGGGGTCATTTGGGGGGGTTTTGTGCCACCTGGGCATTCCATGGCCTCCGAAACTGTGATAGGCAGTGAAGAGTGAAATCAAAAATTTACACCCTTAGAAATCCTGAAGGAGGTGCTTGGTTTTCGGGGCCCCGTACGCGGCTAAGCTCCCAAAAAGTCCCACACATGTAGTATCCCTATACTCAGGAGAAGCAGCTGAATGTATTTTGGGGTGCAATTCCACATAGGCCCATGGCCTGTGTGAGCAATATATCATTTAGTGACAACTTTTTGTAAATATTTTTTTTTTTTGTCATTATTCAATCACTTGGGACAAAAAAAATAAATATTCAATGGGTTCAACATGCCTCTCAGCAATTTCCTTGGGGTGTCTACTTTCCAAAATGGGGTCATTTGGGGGGGGGTTGTACTGCCCTGCCATTTTAGCACCTCAAGAAATGACATAGGCAGTCATAAACTAAAAGCTGTGTAAATTACAGAAAATGTACCCTAGTTTGTAGACGCTATAACTTTTGCGCAAACCAATAAATATACGCTTATTGACATTTTTTTACCAAAGACATGTGGCTGAATACATTTTGGCCTAAATGTATGACTAAAATTTAGTTTATTGGATTTTTTTTATAACAAAAAGTAGAAAATATCATTTTTTTTCAAAATTTTCGGTCTTTTTCCGTTTATAGCGCAAAAAATAAAAACTGCAGAGGTGATCAAATACCATCAAAAGAAAGCTCTATTTGTGGGAAGAAAAGGACGCAAATTTCGTTTGGGTACAGCATTGCATGACCGCGCAATTAGCAGTTAAAGCGACGCAGTGCCAAATTGGAAAAAGACCTCTGGTCCTTAGGCAGCATAATGGTCCGGGGCTCAAGTGGTTAAATACTCCTTAAAATAAATGTTATACTGATGTTGGCCAATAATGTTTGTGTCTAATCTGCTTGCAATGTTATGTGCAAAAGTACTAATATTTTTTTTTTCTTGTTTGACTCCACAGTTTCCTTCAACGGCACAGGAATGGCAGACTGTGGCTTCCCAATTTGCTCAGCGTTTGGACTTTCCTAACTGCGGAGGGGCAATCGATGGGAAACATGTCAACATCGTCCCGCCACCTCACTCGTCATACTATTTTAATTATAAGGGTTTCAAGTATTAGTATTGTGTTGATGGGGGTGGTGTCAGCGACATACGAGTTTCTCTATGTGGACGTGAAAGAAAGAAGTATTTAAATAAAGGAATTGTCAAAAACTGTCTCTTGTCATTTTTAACATTTTTGACACTTTTTTGTGAAATGGTAGGGGTACTTTTGTACCCACTTACCATTTCACACGGGGGGCTGGGATCTGGGGGTCCCCTTGTTAAAGGGGGCTTCCAGATTCCGATAAGCCCCTCGCCTGCAGACCCCCACAACCACCGGGCAAGGGTTGTGGGGAGGCCCTTGTCCTCATTAACATGGGGACAAGGTGCTTTGGGGGGGACCCCCCAAAGCACCCTCCCCATGTTGAAGGCATGTGGCCTGGTACGGTTCAAGGGGGGCGCTCTCTCATCCCCCCCTCTTTTCCTGCGGCCTGCCAGGTTGCATGCTCGGATAAGGGTCTGGTATGGATTTTTGGGGGGACCCCACGCCATTTTTTTTTTGGCGCGGGGTTCCCCTTAAAATCCATACTAGACCTGAAGGGGGGTGTTCGGCTCATCCCTGGTGCACATGGGCCAGAAGCAAATGTGTGGGGATGCCAAACAAATCAATGAACCCCACCTACACCAAATCTAACTACCACATCCACCCCACATTGATTAAGCACAAGTACATATCATACCCTTATCCGGAAAATGAGTAGCACCTCCTCTTTGCTAAAGAGGGACCTTGCAATGTCCACCTAGGTGGAGATCCTGACCAGCAGAGGAACTTCCAGGTGATTACAATGACTTATTTCTGGGTCAGAAGGCAAAACCACACTTTTGATCGCTGCTGCGAATATTTGATCGCAACCACAATTAGAATTTTATTATTTTGTTTATTTGCAGATATGCAAGTTTGTATTTCTACTTATGATATTTAAAGGCATTCAATAAGAAATGGTGTCCCCGTGTTAGCAGCAAATGACTAAAACAAAAGGTCCAGTTTGAGCCCTGGTTCACACTGACAGAGGGAGGAAATCGTTCAGCTGAAATCACACAATTTCATTCCCACATGTCAGTCCCGACTGCAGGGGGAATTTCAGAGACATCTGTGCAGGTTTCAGCACTGATATCAATACAAATTGCACCCTAAAGTCGCACCAGTTAAAACAGTGCAATTGCCACCGCTTTGACATGTCAAATCGCACCAATGTGAACTAAAACTGACACATACAACACTGCCTATCCACCAGCTAAATTAATTACCTGCAATTCTCCACAGCTGTTATATATAAAGATTCCACCTTTATCATTTACTTGCAGGTGTGCAGAAGCCTAGGTTTACATTGGAGCAATTTGAGAGATCAAATCGCATGACTATTGACAGCAATGGCACTGTTCCAATCGATGCGACACCGATTTTGTGGCGCCGTACCAATTTGCTAAAGCAGTTCCTGCACTACTTTTGCCGATTTCAGGTGCGACTTCAATAGACATTTGTGTATGAAGCCACACGGATGTCTATCATGTAGCACCTGAAATCACGTTGACCTTTCTACTTTGAAATCATGCTACTTCAAGTGAAGTAGCGCGATTTCAAAGCAGCATCAATGTGAACCAGGGCAAAGAGATTAGTTTTTTGGTGCACAAATACATATTGAAATAAAATATAAGAGATATTGCACTTTCCCAAAACCACCACCCACAAAAACTAAAGAGAAAGAAAAGTAGAAGAAAAAAAAAAAAACACCACAACAAAGCTCAATAATGTACTTTTAATTTACTAGCAGAAAAAAAAAAAATTACATTCATTTACTAGCTTCAAAAAAATTTGGACAGGATATATGGTGCTACATTTAGCAATGGGATTTTAAGGGCCCTGCTCATAGGAGCTTACAATCTAAAATTTGACAAAACCTTAGAGTGGACACAGCTTTAATTTCAGTGTATAACGGGCAACACATCACATTTTTATCTGCAAGGTTATAGAAACATACTTAACAGTCATTCTTACAAAGCATTCCAACATAATATTACAAAAGACTTATTCAAAACACCCACCACCAGCCCACAATCCACACATACATACATTGGTGACCATGTTCTGCTGGAAGCTGCATTTCGGTGTACACGATTAAACGAGATCAAAAAGGGTAGAAAGTCAGCAGATGCTTCCAAACGATGTTTGCATGATCAGATAGGAACAATACATGCACAACATTGACAGCATGGCCACATAAACCCACTTTTGATTGAAAAAATGCACAAGAATATCATCAAATATCCCTAGTTGGGCATTTGTCAGTATGCACAATATCATTCCTTCTCCCCCACAAATCACAGCAAAAAACCTGACCTTCTCAGGCCAAACAAACCCCTCTACTGCAGGCCTTTATATAAAAAAAGGTTGTATTGTTAGCACACTGACACACCCAATAGAAGTACACGCCCACCAGTATCTTTCAATCCATCTCTTCGTGTATGTCTAAAGTGATTGCACCTGATGAGCAGGAACACATAATACTATTTGCAACTGTGTTAGCCTTGGCTATGTGCATCAAATCTCCAACTACAGGACAAAGATCAAAGTCCATTTGCATCCACATAAACAAAGCAACAGTTTTCTAAGCATATGTACCTGTGCAGTGTAAACCCTAAAATTTGAAATGTCCAAGTCCTTGGGCATGATTAGTGCTAATAAACATTAACATCAGTCCCTGGCTGCAATGAGCTTCCAATATAAAGTCCAAAATTAACTTTCATACATTAGAACCTATTTCGACAGGAGACAAATAATGTGCCAGCATTTCTTTCAATTATGGTGAGAAACCCACACAGGGAGAACATATAAACTTCAACACAAGGATTAGCATGTTGGGGAATTGAATCAACATCCCAGGTGCTGCTAGACAGAACTGCTACCCACTTAGCCACCAGGCAGCCTCACACATGTTTTCTGCATCTCTGTGGTGTGAACCAGCCCTAAGTCCATAGCCATGCTCAGTGTCACAAGCAATATACAGGCCTAAGTATTGGGACGCCTGCCTTTAAACGCACATGAACTGTAATGGCATCCCAGTATTAGTATTGGGTTCAAAACTAATTTGGCCCACCCTTTGCAGCTATAACAGCTTCAACTCTTCTGGGAAGGCTGTCCACAAGGTTTAGGAGTGTGTCTATGGGAATGTTTGACCATTCTTCCAAGTGCATTTGTGAGGTCAGGCACTGATGTTGGACGAGAAGGCCTGACCTACAGTCTCCTTTCGAATTCATCCCCAGGGTGTTCTGTTGTGTTGAGGTCAGGACTCTGTCCAGGCCAATCAAGTTCCTCCACCCCAAAATCACTCATCCATGTCTTTATGGACCTTGCTTTGTGCACTGGTCCAAATTATTTGGTGGAGGGGGGATTATGATGTGGGGTTGTTTTTCAGGAGTTGGGCTTGGCCTCTTAGTTCCAGTTAAGGGAACTCTTAAGGCGTCAGCATACCAAGACATTTTGGACAATTTCATGCTCCCAACTTTGTGGGAACAGTTTGGAGAAACCCCTTCCTGTTCCAACATGACTGCACACCAGTGCACAAAGCAAGGTCCATAAAGACATGGATGAGCAAGTTTGGGGTGGAGAAACTTGACTGGCCTGCACAGAGTCCTGGCCTCAACCCGATAGAACACCCTTTGGCTGAATTAGAGTAGAGACTGCGAGCCAGGCCTTCTCATCCAACATCAGTGCATGGCCTCATAAATGCACTTCCGGAAGAAAGATCAAACATTCCCATAGACACACTAAACCTTGTGGACAGCCTGCCCAGAAGCTGTTCTAGCTGCAAAGGGTGGGCCAAATCAAATTTTAACCCTACGGACTAAGACTGGGCTGCCATTAAAGTTCATGTGTGTGTAAAGGCAGGTGTCCCAATACTTTTGGCTAAATAGTGTATCTGGAAAAGACTTACAATGGTGGCGGAACCCTCCTACACATAAATACTACATTTAGACTTAGTTATAGGACCTGAGAGATGAGACAACTCCTCTACATGAAGCAACATGGTTGGGATTTGAACCCAGACACTCAGGGATACTAAGGAGAAGTTCTAACCTCTAAGCCACGGAGCTGCCGCATGTGAGAGCCTCCTACACATAACTACACATAAATACACATAAAAACACATAAATACTGCATTTCTTTGGACATACAGGTGATGGAATTACATTACTCAAGAGTTATTCTTCTTGATTTATTCTGTGATATCTGTTGTTGGTACACATATCACATTTTTTGGGCTCAAATTATGAATATTTGGAAATAATAAAAAGCACGAAAAATTGTGATTCATTTTAAATTGGCATCAGCAATGGTATTGTTTGTGGATTATAAAGATACGTGTGTGAGTTTGGGGTAAAGATTGTTGTGACATGGAGACTAACAAGTTAAAGTGAAAGTGACAGAAAAAAATATATTTTACCAAAACATCAAAACATTCCACATTCTAGTATTCTTAAAGCGGAGTTCCACACAAAAATGGAACTTCCACTTTTCAGGACCCTCCCCCCCTCCGGTGTCACATTTGGCACCTTTCAGGGGGGAGAGGGGTGCAGATACCTGTCTAAGACAGGTATTTGCACCCACTTCGGGCATAGACTCCCATGGGAGTCTACGCCTCTTCCTGTCCCCACCGCGCTGTCTCCTGGGAAACACACAGCTCGCAGGAGAGAGCGGGGACCACTTGGGACGCGCAGCGTGACTCGCGCATGCGCAGTAGGGAACCGGGAAGTGAAGCCGCAACGCTTCACTTCCTGATTCCCTCACCCAGGATGGCGGCGGCAGCTGCCGAGAACCGAGCGGGTTCTCGGCGTCGCCTGCCGACATTGCTGGACCTTGGGACAGGTAAGTGGCCATGTATTAAAAGTCAGCAGCTGCAGTATTTGTAGCTGCTGGCTTTTAATATTTTTTTTTTGGCGGTGTGGGTGAACCCCCGCTTTAAAAACAAAATATTTTAAGTAGAAGCAACGATGTTGCAAAGGAAAATTTATTTCAGAGAAAGATACATTTCATCTCGAAATTAAAAGGTTTTTTTGTGAAAGTTAGAATTGTTCCATTAGAATCAATGGCTGAAACTTGATTTGGACTAGAATAGAGCAGATTTTCACTTTAAAAAAATGCTCTCTAATTAGCTCTCATTTTGGTATTTACTATAGCGCCCGGTAAAAAAGACACTTGAGTTAAAATGAGAGTTATTTTCAGGTCTGAGCATGCTCAGTTGTGTTGGCACCTAGTTGTCCAAAACGGGGAATTTTTCACTTCTCAGACTTTTAAAGATATTTCAGTATAGAAATCACTTTTTCACACAGTTTAAAAGCAGATTATCTTTAGATAATATACCACATATTTCAGTACCATTTAGGCAATTATATCATGCTCTAAACATTATTTCCATTTGCACTACTCCAGGTTTTAGCAGAGTAAGGGTTTGGGCACTATTTGGTTTCAGGGAATTATAGTAAATTCGATTTTGGGAGTATTTTCTCGTATTTTACTGCTATTAGCGCTAATTGGCGGCAATTAGCACTAATTTGCGCCGCAGCTCTATAGTAAATGATCCCCACTGTGTGCATCTTCAAAATTTGGCTTTTAAAATGTGACAAAAATATATAAAAATTGGTCCAAAAAATATAAAATGGTGTCATTTTGTTATTCAGATTCTTCCTAGTACATCAATCATGTTCTTCAGTTTTTGTTCAACCTCATTTGTTTTTTGCTTTATGATATCTAAATCCCGACTACAAAACATTATGTCCTGGATTAGCCTTTGTACACTGTCACTGGTGAAATGAGGAGATTGTTCTTCCACAACATGCACATCACCTAAAAGAAAAAAATACACACCATGTATTACAAATATGCAGGCATACATCTATTACCTGAATCTGTGGTCTCAGACACTCACCTGTTGTGACAATTTCAACCACCTCTCCCTCCACATCCTCTGGTTGTAGTGTCCTCTGTTCTCCTTCTTCAGGAGGTGGGGGGTTCCTGGTGTCCTCAAACGTCCCGAGTCTTTTCTCCCCTATGATAATGAAACAAAAGGTATACTTAGCACACAGATATTTGAGGCCAGAAATAGGAATATGAAACATTGCTTGGAAGTGGGGTACAACTGTCTGTCTTGGCAGAGTTCCAAGCTGAAGACATGATTTTTTCCCTTACCAAAGCTGGAATACTTACCTTTTTTGGACAAGTTTCACACATGGAGACACCCTGAGTACCCACTGGAGTACCTGTGTGAGACACCCTAAAAAGTTCGTTCTGGTGTCTCACATTAGTGCTCCTGAGTCCAGATGTGTAAACAGCTGCTGAGTGTCCTCTCCTTACATTACACTGAATCAAGTTTGAAATTCTTTCTAGGTTAAAACACATCTAGACAACAATGTCCTGAACTTCTATTAATACAAATTAGCATGACCAAATGTAGTTAACCCTGTATTTGCCAAAAACATTGTATTTAGTTGACAAACAAACAATGTTTACTGCGACCGATTATTGTGCCTACGAACATGAAAGTAGCCATTTAAAACTGTACAACAGTAAAGAAAAGCACATGGAGTAGCATGCAAGTAATAATAATAATAGGAACACATGACAACTACTTACTTTTTAGAAGCACTTTCTTGATCCTTCTGTACTGATCCTGCTCCCTCAATTTCAAGTCTGATCAGCGTTTCCTCAGTTGCTCCTTGGATCGTCGTACCTCAAAATTCCTGTGCAGACTCTTCACAACTTTAGACATGATCTTGGCGTTTCTCACATTTGGGTTTAGGTAAGGTCCATACTTCCCATCATATTCGGCCCTCTTCAAGATCTCCACAAAGGCCATATTTGAGGCCTTAAATCTCCTGCAGGATCGTGACGTTTCTGGCTCCGGGCTTTCTTCCTCGTTACTGCTATTACGCACCTGCTGTGTCTCCGCCATGTTCCTCTTCCACTGCGATGAAAGAGAAGGGGCAGGGAATATTCTAGAAAGAACGTCAGGGGCGGGCGGAGTTTCACGCATGCACAGTGTATATAAAGCTAACACGCGTGTGTCGTACCTACGTTCTGTGTGCGTAGCAAGGAGGACCGGAGGTGCCGAACGTTCTAACGAACGTAACATTTTACCTTGGGACATCAGTGGCCTATACTGATTCGAGATTGAGACCTATATTGGGATAAGATTAGGAGAGTTTAGCCTGATATTAGTGTTTTTGTCTTGTGTTTTGTCTTGCAGAAAATATGAAACAATTCAAAGACTTCAAGAATTCATGGGCCAGTTCATAGACAGATACAGGGATATGAGAAATTTGTGGGTGGTTAAAAACCCCTTATATAGAAATAAACCAGCTAGGAAGGCATCGCTGGATAAACTGCTGCAAATTGTGAAGACACAGGTCCCCGATGCAGACATTGAGTTTGTGGATAAGAAAACTGGTAGCTTGAGAAGCACATATAGGAAGGAGCTTAATAAGGTCCAGGCTTCCATGAAATCAGAAACAGCAGCAAAGGATGTGCATGTACCCAGTCTGTGGTACTACAACAGGATGTGGTTTCTGGAAGACCAGATTGAAGCCAGGGAATCACTTTCTACACTTCCACCCAGCCTTCCCTCAACCCTTCCCTCAACCCCAGCTGAGGCTTCCGAGGACCAACCTGGGCTTTCCATCCTGAAAGAAGTTGAGGAGCCCAGCTGGAGCCATGTATAGTATTTTCTTTATCATACATCACAGGACACAGCGCACCATAATAATGACTATCTGGGTTATATGCTACCTTTAGGTGATTGGACACTGGTAACCAATAGTAAGAAGGTTCCTCCCATATAACCCCTCCCACACGGGATGTACCTTCGTTTTTTGCCAGTGTCTTGAAGGTGATGGTCATGGCTGTTGAAACAAAAACAAAACAAATTCTAAAATGATGTCCCAGTGAGGATGTTATAATCGGATTCATTCGGATGGCAAGAAAGCTAAAGTGGATGGTACTCGAGCCTCGGTTCAAGAACGAGGTTTTGCCTGTAATGTGTCCTTTATGGCGCTGGAACCTTGTTAATGGTAATCCTGGTCTATTACTTGCCCAAGGGAACCAGAAGGGTGCCTTACAGGTCCACACCAAAAACTGTTGTTGTTCCCTCTATATCATATTTGTAGGTCCTAATTTGCATGTCCCTTGTGTCCCACTGTGTCTGAGGTTACAGAAGTGTTTCCCGCGTGTGCCCCGCCGGCGTGCATGTGTGCTGCGTGCGTTTTGCCGCGGGCATGCGCGGGAGCTGCGTGCGCCGCAGGCATGCGGCACATGCGCCGCGTGCATTGTGGCATGCCTGTGCGCTGCGTGTTCTGCGTGCATCGTGGGCATGCGCATGCGCCGCGGGGGTTCCCGGGCGTGCATACTGTGGCTCACGTGGGTATGTACGCGCCCGTATGCGGCGATGCTGGTTGACGGCATCAGTTAATGGGCTCATAAGAGCCAGGACTCCTGGAGCACGCAGTTGGGACACAGAGGTCTGGGGCATGTGAGTTGGACAGTTGCAACAAGTTTGAAGGGTCTTTGCACAAGGTTGTGATAGCTGCTATACACTGGATTTCAGCCTATAGCTCAGAGGGAGTACTTTTATTCCTCAACTGTTGTAAGCAATGTCTTCCAGAAGACGAGGTACGGGGAGCAGGGCAAGTCCAGGGGTTAAAGTGCCTCCTTCAAATACAAGAGATCTACCTCAGGTTGCTGCAGCCTCAGTCTCCCCTGAAAGACCTGCGGCATCTGGCCTGGCTGAGCCATTGCATTTGTCAGGTGTAGTGGCCACTACCAATCGGCTTATGTTACTAAGGATGACTTAGCATCAGCCCTAGCTGGCCTTGAGGGCAAAATAGTATGTATGATTGCCACAGTAACACAGGGAGTGAAGAAGCGTCATAGAGCTCCCTCTCCTGAGCCTGGCCCCATTGGAGAGTCACTTGAGCGCCAGGACTTTCTTAGCCAGATGGGTCCATGTGATCTGGATCCAGAGTGGGCAGAGGATTTGGAAGAAGTGGCCGTAAAGGATAAAGAGGAAGGAGAGGCTGAAGATTCCTCGGCGGAGGATTCTGGTTCTAAGGAACCAATTTCGGCCTTCCAATCCCAAAAATTGTTTATCCAGTCTCTAGCTGAAATGGTAAGAGCTGGGTTTAAGTTACTCCCGATGCAGGAGCCTGGACTCTCCTGTTCTACTTTAGGATCCTTGCGACCTCAGCAAGGTTCCCAGGCGTTCCCTTTGCATCCATTATTGGAGCAGGTGATTTACACTGACTGGGACCACCCTGACAGGATATACTTGCCTCTGAAAAGGTTTTCCTTTTTATATGCTATGGAGGAAAAATTCAGGAATAAGTGGGATACACCTTTGGTTGATGCTGCCATTTCTTCAGTGAATAAAGGCCTAACCTGTCCAGTGGATAATGCCCAGGTGTTTAAGATAAAAAACTGGAATCCTTACTAAAGGCTTCCTTTGCGGTAGCTGGGTTAGCAGTACAGCCGGCAGTTGCGGCTATCGGTATTTGCCAGTCCCTGAAGGACCGTTTTATAAGGTTGATTAGGAACCTACCTTTTCATGAGGAATCTACCGATGAATTGTTGGAACTTCCTCGCGCTTTATGTTTTGCTGTAGATGCATTAAAGGATTCGATCCAGCAGATGTCTCGTTTTGCGCTACTTTCAATTCATATGCGCAGAGTCTTGTGGTTAAAGAACTGGTCTGCCAAGATGCCATGCAAAAGGCTGCTCAGGGCTTTTCCTTTTCATGGAGAATGCCTATTTGGAGAGGCTCTGGATAAATATATCCAAAAGATCTCAGGAGGAAAGAGCTCCTTGCTTCCTGTTAAAAGGAGGAATAAGCAGCCTTCCTTCAAGATTCCCAATGCTCCAGGGCCAAGCACTTCTTCTCCCAAGCGGTATCGACGGCCTCGGCCGCCTAGTTTTAAAAAACCTCAGGGTCAAAAAAGACCCTGGACCCAAAAGCCAGCCAAGTCCAATTCCAAGTCTACCTTGTGAAGGGGCGCCCCCACTCTTACGGGTGGGGGGCAGACTTCGGCTGTTTTCAGATGCTTAGGGGAAACTGGTTCAGGACAGGTGGGTCATTTCCACTGTAACACAGGGTTACAAAATAGAGTTCCAGGAATGTCCCCCAACTCGGTTTCTGGTATCCAGAATTCCGTCAGATCCAGAGAAAAAGAAATGCCTGTTCCTGGCTTTAGACCATCTGGAAAAGCAAGAGGTAATTGTCAAGGTTCTGCACAAAGAAAGATTTAAGGGGTTTTACTCAAACCTTTTCACAGTGCTGAAGCCAAACAGGGAGGTAAGGCCCATTCTGGACCTCAAGTCCCTCAACTGCTTTCTAAACATCCGGTCCTTCCTTATGGAGTCGGTCCGTTCGGTAATCTCATCCCTGAGAAAAGAGGATTACTTAGCATCCATAGACATCAAGAACGCGTACCTGCATGTACCGATCTTTGGTCCACCATCAAAGATTTCTGCGTTTCGCAGTAGAGGGGCGTCATTTCCAATTTGTGGCATTGCCATTTGGTCTAGCTACGGCCCCTCGGGTCTTCACAAATATTCTGACCCCGGTATTGGCATTCCTAAGGTCCCAAAAGTTCTCAGTGGTAGGATATCTGGACGATCTTCTGTTAAAGGACCAATCTTGCTCCATCCTAGTCGAAAACGTTACAAAAACGGTTCGTTTTCTGAGGTTTCTAGGCTGGATTCTGAATGTGGACAAATCGGCCCTCCATCTGGCTCAGGTCTTGATACATCTGGGCCTGATCCTGGACACCACTCCAGAAAAGTTATTTTTACCTTCCTTAAAGAACTCCATAGTGGAGCTGGTCCAAAAAGTCAAAGGAGTAGAGAGGCCTTCGATTCGACTGTGCATGAGGTTACTGGGCAAGATGGTGTCATCTTTCAGCGCAATTGCCTATGCGCAGTTTCACTCCAGGTTGTTCCAGAAAAATATTCTGGAGGCCTGGGAAAAGACTGTTCAAGCCTTGGATCGTTCCAAGTCTCTATCACCACAGGTACAACGGGACCTCTCTTAGTGGTCAAAGACCAGCAACTTGAGGGGCGGAAAATCCTTTCCGCCTGTAACCTGGAAGGTGGTAACTATGGACGCCAGTTGTCTCGGCTGGGGGGCAGTCCTGGAAGAGGCATCCATCCAGGGAATATGGTCCCAAGCAGAAAAGACCTTGCCCATCAATCTGCTGGAGATTCGGGCAGCTCGCTTGGCTCTCCTATTCTGGACATCCAGATTGCGGGGTCTTCCTGTCCGAGTGCAGTCCGACAACTCCACGGTGGTGGCATACATCAACCACCAAGGAGGCACCTGGAGCCAGGTGGCCCAAAAGGAGGTAAATCATATATTAACTTGAGCAGAGAGGCATGTGCCATTTCTTTCAGCGGTCTTTATTCCATGTGTGGACAATTGGCGGGCAGACTACCTAAGTCGCCAGCAATTGTTACCGGGGGAGTGGTCCCTTCATCCCGGACATCTTCTTTGTATCCTCAAAGATCTGCATCTGCCTCATAATGTTTGGTTGGTTGCTCTTGACGTAGAGAGCCTTTATAATGCCATTCCCCACAATAAAGGCATTGAGGTGGTTACTAAACTATTACAAGAAAGAGGTCCTAAATTTGAAGCATATGGTCAATTTGTCACCAATCTCTTACGGTTCATTCTAACATGAAATCATTTTATGTTTGGCTCTTCCCACTTCCTCCAGGTACAGGGTGTGGCTATGGGCACCAAATGTACCCCATCTTACGCCAACCTGTACCTGGGGGGGGGTGGGAAAGGGAATTGTTTGCTAACCCTGATTTAACTCATCTTCTGTGCCATGTAGTATCCTGGCACAGATATATAGATGATGTGCTTTTCTTTTGGTCTGGCACTCGGGAACAATTGTCCCAATTTGTTGACTTTTTGGCTATCAACACTTATAATTTGAAATTCACCATGGAATGCAGTCAAACCAAAATTACATTCTTGGACTTGGAGATCCATTTGGACTCCAATGGAAAGCTCTTTTCAGCACTTTATCAAAAGGGATTGTCAGGGGCATATCAGTGGCTGTCGGGCGAACATGCGTGCGCGCAGGTGCACGAGGGGCCTTCCCAGGGCAGTTCTGCTGAAATCTCCACCAGGGGTCGCCGGAGCGCTCCCGCGCATGCCCGTTCGTGCGTTCGCGCGTGCGCGCCCGTTCGCGCTAGCGCTGTTTGGCGCCAAGGGCCCTTTAAAAGACTGTCAGATGCTTCCATCAGGTGCTGTTCGTCTGCAGCTCTGCACCTGAGTTCCTGTATCCTGCCTGTTGTTGTATTGCTAGTGACCCGTCTCCTTCTGACCATTCTCCTGTCTCCAATCCGACCTGGCCTGCCTGACCTCGCTTATATCTTGTGACCCGTTGCCAAACTCCTGCCTGTCTGACTATTCTTGGATTATCCCTCCTGCTATATACTTGCCTGATCTCCTGCCAAACGGACTGTCTGACTCTGCTTTGCCTGTGTCCTGTGACGCTGCTTCCAGCTTGCTCTGCCAAGCTCCACGTTCTGCTGCTGCCAAATCATCCACCTGTCTGCCTACTGATCTGCTTCAGCCTACCTGCATCCGCAGCTCAGCCATCCCTGAGGGACGTCTTCCCAGTTCCAGTGTTTGCTACCGCAGGAACCTGCATCAGGCCCTCCTACCCACTGTGCTCAAGAGACCACTGTTCCCACTTCCAGCGGCTCCTGAACCAGCGTTTAAGAGAGGTCTCCTTCTACTAGTCGGGCTCAACTACCAGGTACCTAACAGTACGAACAGCCATGACTGAGTCCGCAGGAGAGACCTCTCCCATCAAGGAGATCTGTACGCACCTAGCGGCACTCACCCAGGCAGTAAAGACTTTACAAGACAGCTACAACAGACTGGAGGGTCAAGTGCTGAACTTTAGTGGTCCTGGAGGTGTGGCCCCTGCCTCCGCAGCTGCTCCAGCAAGGCTGCTGCACCACCCTCTGTGGTCATGGTCCCACCTGAACCAAGGGTCCCCATCCCTGAGAGGTTTTCTGGTGACCGAACCAAGTTTCTGGCCTTCCGCAGCGCCTGTCAACTTTACTTCGCCCTGCAGCCACGGACTTTTTCCTTGGAGGCTACTAAAGTGGGATTTGTTATATCCCTTCTTCAAGGGGAACCCCAGACCTGGGCCCACCGCCTGCTTGAAACCAACTCTGTACAGATCCAGTCTTTGTCCCCCTTTTTCGAAGCCATGGCCCAGTTGTATGAGGACCCTCAGCGGACTACCACCGCTGAGGCAGCTTTGTTCGCGATCCAGCAAGGCCACAGGCCGGCCGAGGACTATGTTACAGACTTCCGACGCTGGAGCGCAGACACTCAATGGAACAACGCAGCTTTACGTCATCAGTTCCGCATGGGGTTATCTGAGAGTCTAAAGGACGAGCTTGCCCGGGTAGGGATGCACGATACCCTTGAAGAACTCATCGCTCTTACCATCCAGATTGACCGACGCCTTCATGAGCGCCGGTCTGAACGCTCTTCCCAGCAAACGCGCCCTATGTGGATGACTGCAAAAGTTCCGGTTCCTGCCTCCCGGTATCTACCTCCTGCCTGCCCAAGTCCGGCCACCCAAACACCTGATGCTCCCGAGCCAATGCAACTGGGACTTATGCGCTTCACTTTGCCCCCAGAAGAACGGGCGCGCAGACGCCAACTAAACCTCTGTCTCTACCGTGGTGGGGCGGGCCACCGCGTGAACAACTGTCCAGTCAAGACTCGTAAGTGTTTTCCTTCTACTCCGGCCAGTTTATCTGCCTTAACCGCCAATGCAACTCAACTTGCTCTCCCTCTCTCATTACAGCTCCAGGGAGGAACAACCAGGTCAACCCCATTATTGATTCCGGGGCATGTAGCTGCTTTATTGACTCTGCTTTCGCTACTCAACAAAATCTTCCCCTAAAAGACAAGACACACAGACTCTCAGTTTTTCTGGCCGATGGGTCCCACATAAAATCAGGACAAGTCTCTCAAGAAACCCTTCCTCTGTCTGCCACCTGTTTATCTCAACACAAAGAGATCCTAACTCTGGACGTTATCTCATCTCCATTATTTCTGATCATTTTGGGCATGCCCTGGCTCCAGGCCCATAACCCTCACGTTAACTGGTCTATGGGTGAAATCAAGTTTCGGTCACCCTACTGCCAAAAACATTGCTTACCTGAACCCTCTAAGCCTGCTGCTACTTTACTTTGTATGGACATTGACCAAGACCTGCTTCAAACCATACCAGAGGCCTATCGGGAATATGCGGATGTGTTCAGCAAGAAGGGAGCGGACTCCCTGCCACCCCATCGTCCCTATGATTGCCCAATTGAGCTGCTCCCTGGGGCTGAGATTCCTTTCGGGCGCATCTTCCCGCTGTCTGAAAAAGAACAAGAGACACTTAAGATATACATAAATGAAAACCTCGAAAAGGGCTTTATTCGACCTTCTACTTCCCCAGCTGGTGCCGGAATATTTTTTGTCTCCAAAAAAGATCAGACTCTTCATCCATGTGTGGACTATCGGGAGTTAAACAAGGTTACGGTCAAGAAC
This sequence comes from Aquarana catesbeiana, assembly GCF_042186555.1. Lineage (NCBI taxonomy): Eukaryota > Metazoa > Chordata > Amphibia > Anura > Ranidae > Aquarana > Aquarana catesbeiana. The sequence continues at coordinate 235,895,039 of NC_133331.1, read as the reverse complement.
CGCTACCCGTTGCCTCTGATACCTGAACTGTTCCAGAAGTTGAGGTCTGCCATCATCTTCACCAAGCTGGATCTGAGAGGGGCCTACAATCTGGTCCGCATTCGGGCCGGAGATGAATGGAAGACGGCTTTCCGGACCCGTTTCGGACACTATGAGTATCTGGTCATGCCCTTCGGCCTATGCAATGCTCCTGCCACTTTCCAGCATCCGGTCAACGATGTGTTCAGAGATTTCCTGGACATCTTTGTAATCGTCTACTTGGATGACATCTTAATCTTCTCCAGTTCACTCAATCAACATAGGGAACATGTCCGTAGGGTCCTGGACCATCTTCGTTTGCACGGACTGTATGCTAAAGCGGAGAAGTGCGAATTTGAACAAGAGGAGATTCAGTTTCTGGGGTTAGTGATCTCCCCAACCGGCATCAAAATGGACCCTCAGAAGGTGTCCGCTGTGCTAGATTGGCCAGCTCCTCTGGACAAGAAGGGCGTGCAACGCTTCATTGGATTTGCAAATTTTTATAGAAAGTTCATTAGGGGGTTTTCTGCCATTATCTCCCCATCACGCAGCTAACCAAGCAGAACTCTCGTTTCCACTGGAGCCCGGAGGCTCAGGGGGCCTTTGAAGAATTAAAGAGACGTTTCACTTCAGCTCCGATCCTTAGCCATCCTGACCCATCCTTACCTTTTATCCTGGAGGTTGATGCTTCCGAAGTGGCTGTGGGTGCTGTCATTTCTCAACGACAGGGCAACAAGGACCTGATGCACCCCGTAGGATTCTTTTCTAGAAAACTCTCACCGGCTGAGCGGAATTAAGATGTGGGAGACCGGGAACTACTTGCTATCAAGACAGCTTTAGAAGAATGGAGGTACTTGTTAGAGGGCGCAGTCCATCTGGTGCTAATATATACTGACCACAAGAATCTCGAATACTTAAGATCTGCTAAGAGACTGAAACCCCGACAGGCCCGATGGGCTCTATTCTTTACACGTTTCTGTTTCCACATCACTTACCGGCCTGGATCTAAAAACGTAAAACCAGACGCGCTGTCGCGCATGTTTGACAACCCTAAAGCCCTTTCAGTACCTGACACCATCCTGCCGGCAAATAGCTTCCTACTTTTTCAAACGGATCTCCTGTCCATGATCAGAGAAGCATCACCAGAACCTTCAAGTCTCCAGGGATCCTCTTTAACACCCCGAGATGGATTATTGTGGAGAGGAAGTAAAATATTCGTACCGGAGAGCGCCTGAGTCAAGGTGCTGACATTGTTGCATGACCACCCACTTGCAGGACATTTTGGGGTCCGCAAGAGCCTTGAGCTTGTGCAACGCACTTTCTGGTGGCCTAACCTGAAGGAATTTTGCAGAAAGTATGTTAACTCTTGTTCTGTTTGCATTCAGAATAAAACTTCCAGGAACAGAGCTTGGGGACTACTGAGACCGTTGCCTATACCAGATAAACCCTGGAGGATGATAGCAATGGACTTTATAGTTGAACTACCATGCTCTGAAGGATGTTCGGCGATCTTTGTGGTCGTTGACCGGCTGTCTAAAATGGCCCACTTTGTGCCCCTAAAGGGAACACCTTCTGCTGTTGAAACGGCCCGTGTGTTCATCAAGGAGATTGTTAGGCTGCACGGAGTCACCGCAAATATAGTGTCCGATAGGGGGGTGCAGTTTACTTCACGCTTCTGGAAAGCCCTATGTGAGATCTTGAAAATTGAACTAGCCCTGTCCTCAGCATACCATCCCCAAACGAATGGGCAAACTGAAAGGACAAACCAGACACTGGACCAATACATTAGGTGTTTCACATCTTTTGTGCAAGATGATTGGGTGTCCCTGCTGCTCCTAGCGGAATTCGCTTATAATAATGCTAGTCACTCTGCCACTGGTCAATCTCCTTTCTTTGCCAATTATGGTTTTCATGTATCTTTTTTTACCAGATTTTCTTCCAGAGTCCTCAGTTCCAGTGGTCCAGGACACAGTGCAGTTCCTCAGTCATAATAACCACATGTTACAGGAAGCAGTATCCAAGGCACAAGAAGACAGCAAGAGGATCTTCGATCAAAAAAGAAAAGGAGATCTAAACCTTCAGCTTGGTGATAAAGTATGGCTGTCTACCAATAATATTAGGTTGACTTGTCCTTCCAAAAAGCTTGCTCCTAAATTTATTGGGCCCTTCCCTGTGAAAAGGAAAATCAACGAGGTATCCTATGAACTGTGTTTACCTGACTCACTTAAAATCCACCCTGTGTTTCATGTGTCGCTTTTGAAGCCTGCTGTAGATGATCCCTTTCCTGATAGGGGCACCAGGGTCCCTGAACCTGTCTTGGTGGACGGAAATGGGGAATATGAAGTGGAGGCCATCCTTGATTGCAGAAAGAGATCTGGGCAAGTACAGTTTTTGATTAAATGGAAGGGGTATGGTCCGGAAAATAACTCATGGGAACCTGACAGTAATGCTAAACGTTTGATCCATGCCTATTTCTCTGCTCATCCTGAAAAGAAAAGTTATCTGGGCATCCGGAGGCTGCCCGTTGGGAGGGGGCAATGTCAGGGGCATATCAGTGGCCGTCGGGCGAACATGCGTGCGCGCAGGTGCACGAGGGGCCTTCCCAGGGCAGTTCTGCTGAAATCTCCACCAGGGGGTGCCAGAGCGCTCCCGCGCGCGCCCGTTCGCGCGCGCGCCCCCAGGGCGCCAAGGGCCCTTTAAAAGACTGTCAGATGCTTCCATCAGGTGCTGTTCGTCTGCAGCTCTGCACCTGAGTTCCTGTATCCTGCCTGTTGTTGTATTGCTAGTGACTCGGCTCCGTCTGACCATTCTCCTGTCTCCAATCCGACCCAGCCTGCCTGACCTCGCTTATATCTTGTGACCCGTTGCCAAACTCCTGCCTGTCTGACTATTCTTGGATTATCCCTCCTGCTATATACTTGCCTGATCTCCTGCCAAACGGACTGTCTGACTCTGCTTTGCCTGTGTCCTGTGACGCTGCTTCCAGCCTGCTCTGCCAAGCTCCAGGCTCTGCTGCTGCCAAATCATCCACCTGTCTGCCTACTGATCTGCTTCAGCCTACCTGCATCCACAGCTCAGCCATCCCGGAGGGACGTCTTCCCAGTTCCAGTGTTTGCTACCGCAGGAACCTGCATCAGGCCCTCCTACCCACTGTGCTCAAGAGACCACTTTTCCCACTTCCAGTGGCTCCTGAACCAGCGTTTAAGAGAGGTCTCCTTCTACCAGTCGGGCTCAAATACCAGGTACCTAACAGGGATCATCCGGAAATACCATCCTCCACGCAGGCAGTGCACATCCAAAACCATTATTAAACAGCATTCCCTTCAGCCAGTATCTTCGTATTAAACGAAATTGCTCACATGAAACGGATTTTTTTACAGCCTCCTATGACCTGTATCACAGACTCAAAAACAGAGGATACAGTCATACACTTTTGAAGCGTGCCTTTAACAAGGTTAAAAAACTGGACAGGAAAAAACTAATTTTTTCTACTAAGAATCGGGATACTTTTCAACCTGTCCGCCTTAAGACACAATTTTCCCAACATCATAACCAAGTAAGAGATATTCTCAATAAATTCTGGCCATTACTTACAGCGGATACCACTATTAAAAAATACATTAAATCCTACCCAGACATAACTTATCGATGATCATCGTCACTAAGAGATCGTTTAATAACTAGCCATCATTCTCCTAAATCTGCGTCTACCTTAACTGCCTTTGGCAAATTGTGACGTATGCAAATTCATTTATGACTCTCGAGAAACTCCGCTTCCCAATGGACATACCCATAAAATCAAACATACAATCACGTGTCAAACCCTGAGAGTAGTCTACTTAGCCACCTGCCGTTGTGGATGCTATTATGTTGGAAAAACTAAACGCCCGTTCTGTATACCTATTAGAGACCACATAAAACCACTCTATAAATGTACCACATCCACCTCTATTAACAGACATGTGACACTAGAACATAACTTTAATCCTCAGGTCATTGGATTCACTGCCCTTGAGCATGTTCCTTTACATGCCAGGGGTGGCGATATCGACCAAAAGTTACTCCAACTTGAGACCAAGTGGATACACACCCTGGAGGCTACCAAATTTCCAGGGTTAAATGAGTACATTAGCTTGAAATCTTTTCCTTTAATCACTCTCTATGAGACATTTGCTACCCACTTATTTCTCTCCCTTCTCTCATTCGTCCCCCCCACTTTGAAGTTACACCATGGATCCCTGGACCAATCTTTTCCTAATCAAAACTAAAACTCCATCTATGCACCACCTCTTACATTTGCCAATATCTACATAATTATGGTTATTGTTAACTGTGTATATGGACTACCTCAAATGCATTTATGTTATGTTTTCCAAGTCTATAACAATTTACATCTGTTATTGTTGTATGGCTGTCAGACTTGGCCTACTGCGGGACTACCATAGGGACTTGGCCCCTGTTCCCCCAATTGGTGTGTGGGTGACTCGTGGTCATTTGTCCCTAGTGCATTTCTGGTTCTTCTCCCCACTTTGCTGGATCTTCGCGGCTGGCCCTTTTTTTCCCCCCTCCCCTTGGTTTCTCCTCTGCCGCCTTGTAGTTCCCCTTTCCATAGCCCCCCGCACTTATCCCCATTTGGTGTTGGGGTGGTGGGCTTGGCTGGTCCCCGTTGTGGCGAATCGTGGCCTCTCTGGCTACTTTGGCTGTATGGACACCCAAGGGCGGTGCTGCCTACTGTCAGTACCTGCCCGCCCTCAGCCACTGCCATTTAGATGATCCTTTGATCATCATGACAGCTTCTGGTAGACTGTGGCAGCGCTGCCGCTCTGATCGGCTATTGAACCTATTGAACATTCCGCTTCGTTCACCATCCGCACAGCATCAGACTCTCCTGCAAAGCTCCCTGGACCTTGTAGGCCTACGGAGTTACTGTCGGGCGCATGTGCAGTGGCGCTACTTGTCCGCTCACACGTCTGGTGACGTTAGACGCCGCACGTGTGTGGGGGGCATAAGAGGCCGGCTTCTCCGGCCATTCCGCTGTTGGTGTTTCCAGGGCACCCACGTTTGTGCTGTTATATACCATGGTAAGCTCAAAATCCCTTTGCTACCTACTTGTGTTGGCTTCTTCACAGCCCATGCCTTCTATACTCAGATCTATCTCATATTTCCCTTACAGCGCAGCCTCTTTGAGCCTTTCATATCATCCTTACTAACTGAACCTCTATAGCCCATATTATTCCAACAGTATTATTGGATCTATGGGTAAGTTCGTTTATTTCCTTGTATATACTATAGCATTTCTAACGATACTTTTTATTATAGCATTTCTAACGATACTACATTCCATTGAACCTCTATTCATTGTTACTATAATATACCCTTTTAATTTCTATTGTGGCTTTATTAATATCCCTTTTTTTATACTCTTACCCCTTTCCATTTTTTCTTCCCCACGTCTCAGTTATTGTTCACCTGCCATCCCCGTAGATATTTAAGCCAGCATACTGGGTGCCCTGACTTTTCCCCTGATAGTTGCATATACTGTGAGTATTGCTGATACTATGTTAGCCCGATTCTTTTTTGGTTCGTATACCCAGACTACTTCTGGAGTTTACCAAAACCATATAATTCACATCAAACTTTCCCTTTATTTGCCAGGTCCTCTTTTCCGCCCCCTGCAGCCACCTATTGTGCATTGAGACCTTAAATTCGCCCTGGGATTTTTCACGCCCGCCCCCTGGGACCCACTGGTAGGTATTGTACCATCGAATGTGTTGAGGGCCCTTTTGGGGTATCTGCTGGGTGGAGAGGTGTCTCTCGGGGGATGTTGTTTGGAAGGGTCATTCGCTCCAGCAATCTTTCTATGTGGGGTGATCTATGACCATATCTGATAGCCTTACAATATACACTTACTTTCATTTGTAGTTCTACTATCCGGTGTCATTATATTGTTATTTCTTTTCTGACTGTGACTGTTATTGTAGAATTCAAGATACTAATACAGGTATAACCAACTGTCCCTGAGGAAGCCATTTTAGGCGAAACATGTAGGACTTCAAATACCTGCTTACAAGACCTGCCACCACGCCACAGGCTGGGTTTTGTAATATTGCTGTACAGTTGGCTTTTTATAATTCCTATTCTTTGTCTGTTCACACCCGTGATATGTATAATTTTTGTATACCTTTTTTAATTATTTGTTAATAAAACATAAAAAATTTTAAATCTATGTATTCCAATAATTGTTTGGCACCGTGATAATCCCCTTACCTCTCCTTTACCGTTGTTACCAATCTCATTGGGATGAGGTGCCGTATTATAACGAGGACTATCCAGTCAAAAAAAAAACCCTTCATCCCGATGTTTTTCTTCAAATCTGCCAGCACTGGGGGGTCCTAGATGTGGATCTTCTGGCATCCAGATTCCATGCCAAGCTGGTCAGGTTTGTATCCAGGACCAAGGATCCACTTGCTGTCAGGATGGACGCATTGGTGGTTCCCTGGGATCAGTATTCCCTAATCTATGCTTTTCCTTCGATCCGGATTCTGCCGCACCTGCTACGCAGGATACAGAAAGAACAGAAACCAGTGATCCTGGGGGCCTCAGATTGGCCCAGGAGGTCCTGGTACACAGAGATTGTGAGGATGGCGGTGGGGGACTCATTGTACCTCTCATACCGTCCAGACCTGTTATCCCAAGATCCCATATTCCATCCTTCTTTACGGTCGCTAAATTTGATGGCATGGCTATTGAGACCAGAGTACTGAAGGACCGTGGCATTAGAGGTTCAATCTTGTCTACTCTGATAAATGCTAGGAAACCAGTTTCTAGAAGTATTTACCATAGGGTCTGGAATTCATACATTTCCTGGTGTGAGAGGAGAAGATGGCACCCTCGCAGGTATACGATTGGGAGGATCCTTGCCTTTCTTCAAGCAGGAATTGATTTAAACCTATCCTTGGGGACCATTAAAGGACAGACTTCGGCCTTATCGTTTTTTTTCCAGAGACCAATTGCATCTCATTCTTTAGTGCGAACCTTCGTCAAAGGGGTAATGCACTTAAGGCCGGAGGTTAAGCCACCCTTATGCCCCTGGGACCTGAACTTGGTGCTATCAGCAGAGTCAACCTTTTGAACCCATTAAGCATATTCCTTTTATCCTAGTGACTAGGAAATTGGTCTTTTTGGTGGCCATAACCTCAGCCAGAAGGAAGGGTGTCAGAGTTGGATGCCCTTTCTTGTGAAGAATCTTTTTTATTTTTACATCAGGACAAGGTGGTCATGTGCCCCCGTCTGGATTTTTTGCCTAAAGTGGTTTCCAGTTTTCATTTGAATCAGGATATCATTTTACCTTCCTTTTTTCCAAACCCTAAGTCTAGGGAAGAAAGGTCGCTTCACTCACTGGATGTGGTGAGAGCGATCAAGGTTTACTTAAGGATGTCAGCTCCTTTTCAAAAAACTTACTCCCTTTTTGTCCTGCCGGAGGGTCCTAAAAAGGGACAGGCAGCGACTAGTTCAACTATCTCTAAGTGGATTCGTCAGGTCATTATCCAGGCTTATGGGTTGAAACACAAGGTTCCACCTCGGTATCTGAAATCTCACTCCACTAGAGGAGTTAGTGCGTCATGGGCAGTGCGCCAACAGGTGTCTGTGGTTCAGGTTTGCAAAATGGCCGCTTGGTCTTCGGTTCATACGTTCACCAGGTTTTACCAGGTGGATGTTAGATCTCAAAGGGTGTTTTTAGCCGCAGCATGCTGCAAGCAGCTTTATAAGTCCTGGGCCTGGATGGGGTCTAAGTATACCGTGTTCCCTCCCCTCTAATGCATTGCTTTAGGAGGGGTTATATGGGAGGAACCTTCTGACTATTGGTTGCCAGTGTCCAATCACCTAAAGGTAGCATATAACCCAGATAGTCATTATTATGGTGCTCTGTGTCCCGTGATGTACGATAAAGAAAAATGGATTTTTAAAACAGCTTACCTGTAAAATCCTTTTCTTGGAGTACATCACGGGACACAGAGGTTCCTCCCTTCTTTTCTGGGATCTTCATTGCTTGCTACAAAACTAAGGTACTTTCCGTGTGGGAGGGGTTGTATGGGAGGAACCTTCTTACTATTGGTTGCCATTGTCCAATCACCTAAAGGTAGCATATAACCCAGATAGTCATTATTATGGAGCTCTGTGTCCCGTGATGTACTCAAAAAAAGGATTAAGTAAGCTGTTTTAAAAATGCATTTTTTTCACATATTTATTGTCTGAAATTATTGTTGTTAACTAGATGTTATTATTGATAACAAATGAATGATTTAACAAAAAGTGTTTTACATATCAATAAACAGTAGGGGCCCAAAATGATTGTGGCAAGAATGAAAAATGCTGGGCTCAGAATGATAGTCTTTTCTATTTATTAACATTCAATTTGCAACAGTCATGAGCTGAAAATTGTGTGTAATTGATGAACCAAAAACTAAAACTATGTCCCTTATTCATACACAGGAAGACCTCAGTCAGGATGAGGCTCTGGAATGTGGCAGACAGGAGGAGGCGGGGGTAAGTGTCAGCCAGGAGGTGGCCAGGCCCAGTAGCCTCACCCAATCCCAGATGCCTCCCCTCTGCCTTACAACAAAAAGGGCCAGGAAAGGGAGTAACCTGGAGGAGGCAGCACTGGGCCTCATTAAGGAAGCTAATGTGGCCCTGAAACCACCCCCCGATGCTGAAGAGGCCTATGGCTGCTATGTAGCTGCAAAATTGCAGCAAATATAGGAGGGCCAACGCCTCATGTGTGAGAATATTATTTTTCAGACCCTTCAGAAGGGGTTGAGGGGCCAAATGAGTGAAAACATGCACTTATGTGCGTTCACCCACCCTCCTCCTCCTGCCACAAGTCCACCTCCAGAGCCACAGCCTCCAAGGAAGGCTGCAGGGAAGCCTGGAGGGAAGGCTGCGAGGAAGACATGAAAGTGATGGCCTGGGTTCAGTCTGGTCTGACAGAAGACGCAGGCTGTGTAGTACCACAGCCTGGGGACATATATGTCATCTGCTGCTGTTCCTGATCTCTGGAAGTCCTGGACCAGATTGTGCCCCCTATTATGGACTTCTCAGGCTACCATGTTTTTTTTTACAAAGAGTTGATGTGTGCCCTTGGGTACAAAGGCTTCGCAAATTCAAGCAGTTTCTCCAGCGTTGCCTTCCTCTTTATTTTGTTATGAGCCAGAATAAATGGAGATTTTTTTTATCTGAAAATACTTGCCTATGTGTTTTTCTTCAAATAGGACAGTTTGTTTGTGAGTAGGCAGGTACATTTCAAAAATACAATGTCAAATTAACAAGGGACACCAACCAACCTCCTTGAGCTTTAAAAATACAAGATAATAATGTTGTTGTGAAAACTTGACACAGACAAAAAAAATAAATTATGGAGATCACTAGAAAATAATTTAAAAATAATCAAAAAAACAGGAGATCTTGATTAAAAAAATAAAAAAGATGACTATTAAAAATAATTCTAAACATTTTTATGGAGATCTGGCTTTAAAAACAAAAAAGATTATTCAGGAAATCACGAGAGATAATAAAGAAATAAGTTTGTCAGAACTCTGTGTGAATATCAGTAGCAAAACAAATTCATTATTCTAGCATTATAAAGAACAAAACAGCGTGACGAATGTGCTATCTCCATTACGAACGCTAGTTTTGAGCATGCGTGATTTTTTGCGCGTCCGAATTGCATACAGACGAACGCATTTTCGGATAGGAACTTTTTCCGACCGAAGAATAGAGAACCTGCTCTCAATCTTTTGCTGGCGGGAATTCCGCCAGTAAAAGTCCGATGGAGCATACACACGGTCGCAATTTCTGACCAAAAGCTCTCATCGGAGTTTTGCTGGCGGCATTTCCGATCATGTGTACGGGGCATAACAAAGTCTCTCACTCTCTCTCCCCTCCCCCTCCCCGTAGGCATGCCTGTGTAGGCTAAAAGGACAACGTTTTCAGGAAATGAGAGGCAGAATTCAGATAAAGGGAAATAATGTTGTCCCGGAAGAAGCTGATTGTCTGGCCTTGATTAGACTTTCTAAGCTTGGCAATCGGCTATACAGAAAATTAATAATTTCAAAGATAAAGTTATTTTACATATAATTAATAGAAACATTTTCATTTTTGACTGGACTTCCACTTTAGTGTTATTTGTATTTTTAATGCTCAGTGATGCCCTCTACTCTGATAGAGGTGACATTTTAACTTTTTCAATATTTGTTTTATACTTTTATTACTGTGTATGACTATTTATCGGAAATTCGGCCAGCAAAAGACCGATGAGAGCTTTTGGTCGGAAAATGCAATCGTGTGTATGCTACATTGGTCTTTTGCTGGCTGAATTCCAGCCAGCAAAAGATTGAGAGCATGTTCTCAATTTTTCGGTTGGGAAAAGTTCCTATCCGAAAATGTGATCGTCTGTACAAATTCCGACACGCAAAATTCCTACGCATGCTCGGAAAAAATTTGACGCATGCTCGGAAGCATTGAACTTAATTTTCTCGGCTCGTCGTAGTGTTGTACGTCACCGCGTTCTTGACGGTCGAAAGTTCAGAGAACTTTTGTGTGACTGTGTGTATGCAAGGCAAGCTTGAGCGGAATTCCGTCGGAAAAACCATCCAAGTTTTTTCCGACGGAAAATCCGCTCATGTGTACGGGGCATGAGTGTCAAAAAGCCCCAGTGCTCCTCACCATTTCCCCTTCCCTTTGTGGACCATGCTATACACGAATTGGGGCTGACACCCATTATTGGTTATTGTTGGCTGTATATGGGCTATTGAATTATAGTGCCCACCAGTGCTGCCTATCAGTGCTAATCAGTGCCTCCTCATCAGTGTCACCTAACAGTGCTGCCAACCAGTGCCACTTATCAGTGCAGCCTCATCAGCGCACATTAGTGAAGGAGAAAAATTACCTGTTTGCAAAATTTTATAAACTATGAAAAACGTTTTTGTTTTTTTTAATTTTTGATCTTTTTTCACTTGTTTAGCAAAAAATAAAAACCCAGTGGTGATTAAATACCTCCAAAAGAAAGCTCTATTTGTGTGGAAAAAAATGATACAAATTTCATATGGTACAGTGTAGCATGACCACGCAATTGTCATTCAAAGTGTGACAACCCTCCAAATATCCACCAGATGGTACTTCGCTAATAGTCCTTTAAATTCCTCTATTTGATTATTATTTCTGTGAGCGTGGGAATTAGTTGTATCCATTTTTATATCCATAGTAAAATTAAAGTCCCCGCCCATATTTACTGTACCTTCCGCTTTCTCCATTATACTGTTTAAGGCTCTCATCCCCATTTTTATTTGATCATAATTTGGTAAATAAAGATTAATGATTGTAAAAACTTTCCCGTATATCTCTACTTTTATAACCAAAGATCTGCCATCCTTACCCATATATTTTTGTGTTATTTGATGGGGTACATTAATATGGAAAGCAATAGATACCCCTCTTGATTTAGTATAGGAAAATGTATCGTGTACCCAGTTATTATAATTTCGATTATTTAATTTCGGAATGTGATTTGAACGAAAATGTGTCTCCTAAAACAGTATAATATCTATTTTTTGTTTATTAAATAAATGTAAAATGTGGTTTCTCTTATTAGGAGAGTTAAGGCCCCTTGCATTGAAGGAACAAAACTTGATCTCACCCATTCACAAAGAAGAAAAAAAAAAAAACCCACACACACACACTCCCCACACAATCAATCTACCCTATGTCTATTTGACTTAAAAAAAAAGTCTGTCTTACTATCTAAAGTAAGTTCCCTACTATGGGGGATTTTGAGTCTGATGACCGAAAATTGTCGCCCGATCGTCAGCCTCTTGCCGCATTTTAAATGCTAGTTTTTTGCTTTTACGTGCTATCTTCCTTCTTCCTTTTCACCTCTTACACCTTTATTTTCTTTATCTCTCTATTTCCCTCTTTTCTCTCTTTTTCCTTTCCCTCCCCTTTTCTTTCCTGTCTCTATATAACAGGATCAAGGATTTCCCCAAACTGTGGAAATGGAGGGGGGTGGGGTGGGGGGGAATCCTTGTTTAATGTGGGACCTTCCTCCCCAAAAAAAAAAAAAAAAAAGAAAAAAAAAATATTAACTATCCCTCCTATTTAGTACATCCAATTCAATCCCATTTCAACCATTTCAAAAGTGCAATATTAACTGTGCTTGTTGTTTCATATTATAACTTATTATTTAAAAAAAAAAAAGAAATATGTTTATTAATCCCTCCTAATTAAATACATCCAGTTCAGTATCCAAGTGCAAGAAACATAAATATTAACTCCTCTGTGCTTATTATTTCATATTATAAGTAACTATTCCAAAAAATCCCTCTTAATTAAATACATCCAATTCAATATCCAAGTGCAAGGAGCATAAATATTACCTCCTCTGTGCTTATTATTTCATATTATAAATTATTATTCCATACCCACACAACAAAAAGAAAAACGAAAAAAAAAAAAGGTCCCTCCTAATTAAATACAACCAATTCATCATCCAAGTGCAAGTACCATCTGGTGGATATTTGGAGGGCCCAACATCAATTGGAAAAGAATTATTCATATTATTCTAACATACATTACTCCTATCACAGGATAGACTATTTTTTTATTAACCACTCTGGAATGATGATGACTCCATCATCAGATATAGGGGGGTTTTTATGGTCAGACCATGCCCCAATATATTTGGATATTAAAGTAAAAGAATGAGCAAAAATAAAGGGAAATTGGGGATTAAATGATAACTTGTTAGAAGATAAAGAGTGTGTAGAGGATATACGCAAAACAATAAGGGAATTTTTAGAAATTCACCCGAATGATGAAACATCAATTCCCATGCAATGGTAAACATTAAAGTGCGTATTAAGAGGGACGTTCATCAAGCACGGCTCAAGATTAAAAAAAAGAAAGGAACAAAGGAAATCCCAGCTAATAATAGAAATAGAGGAACTGGATTAAAAACATAAACAGAGCCTTAACTCATCAGATAAAATAAAATTAAAAGGGAAAAGAATGGAATTACAAGCAATGCTTGATGAGGAATCTCTAAAGATCAGGGACCGAAGTAGCACAATGGTACCAGCAGGGAAATAAGACAGGGAAAATATTGGCTAAAACATTAAAAGATCAAAAATCTACAACATCCATAATAAAAATACTAAAAACAGATGGGGAATATACATACAACCCAAAAGAAATATTAGAGGAATTTTACGTATATTACTCTAATCTGTATAATATTAAAACACTTCGGGGGACTAAGGAGGAGGAAATGAACAGGGAGAAACTTAAAAATTTAAAAATATTGAAGAAACAGCCCTGCAGAGGTTCCCTAAAGAAATACTCGAGGCCCTGGAAAAAGATATCTCAATAGAAGAGATCCAGCAAGTTATTGCAGAATTAGTGTCAGGAAAAAGTCCAAGACCTGACGGGTATACCACTAGATTTTACAAGAACTTTCAGGATATTATTACCCCCATATTAAAAAAAACATATAATTCCATATCTAACATACAAGGCTTTGTACCACAAAGCACAGAAGCTCATATTACTCTGATTCCAAAACCAGAGAAGGATCATACACTATGTAAAAATTACCGGCCCATCTCCTTAACCAAAATAGATATAAGGCTATATTCCAAAATCATCGGGAACAGAATAACACCAATTCTACCTGACTATATAAAATTAGATCAAGCTGGATTTACAAAAGGGAGAGGTATAGAAATATCCACCATCATCTAACATTACCACCATTTTTTTATTAAGTCAATCCTCCCCTCCCCTCCCCTCTGTTTAACATAATAGATATCTTTAAAACTCTACATTTTTTGGATAATCTTTTTTCTAATAAATAATATATATATCTGAGGGTGGCGGGTATTTGCTAGCATAGCCACGTGACTTGCATAATGCACATAATACATATAAATGTTAAATAATAATTTTAATTTTATTTATTTTTTTATTTTATTTGTGGCAGTATTTATTTTTATAAATATATAGATATATATCTAGATCTAGATATAGATATCTATCTATATCTAGATCTAGATATATATCTATATCTAGATATATATAGATATATATCTATATATATATATATATTTCTTACTCCCTTGTGTCAACATTTTACCCCCCTCTCTCCCATCCCCATCCTTCCTCTATGGTACATTGCTCTAATTTATCATATATATATATATATATATATATATATATATATATATATATATGTATATATATTACATATACATATAGATGCCCTAATAATAAAATATACAAAAGATACACTAGTTTATACCCATCAATTATCCATACACTAACTGATTTTTTTCCCTATCTTTATTCTTCCATTTCCCAGTGTCTATTTCAACCATCCTCCTTATTCTAATTTAATCTAATTCAATTAATATTATATATATATTCTTCCACACTTTAATTAATCAATCAATAAACCTATTTCCTGCCAATCTGTCAATCGTTTTCACTGATCGACCTTCCAGAAATAATAATATATCCTTCCTCCTTCCCTTCCCTATATAACCCCCCCCCTTCAATCCCCCCCCCCCTTTTCAGCCTGTTTTGATCGATGTATTCGATCGACATACCTTTTACATATCATATATTCTTTTTTCGCTCCAGATAGGGTTGCCACCAACCTCATTGTTCATTAGGGCAAAATAGTGTTTATAAACGTGTTTATTATCATGATTGTTGCTTTTTCAATTTATTTGTCAATATATTTGTAATCTTATCTTGTTTTTATCATTGTTTTGATCATTGTTATTTTAAGTGGTTTCACATTTTGCATATCATGTATTGTGTCTTTTAACATACCCCTATTTGTGTATTTTTAGCTGTCATGTCCCCATTAGTTTATTTCATCATTACATCCCCTTTTAGTGTTTAATTGGCCACTGTGCATTCTGCACCATATATTCACTAATTAAAGTGCTGTTCCCCACCCGGCTACTCCCCCTTGTCCATGCTATATGCCTAGTCCTCAAACACCAACCACTAGCTTGATGAAGGAGCGCGGCTGTCTCGACATCTCAGCCTGCACGCTCATGAAACTGGTCGCTTATCAGTGACGTCATCACCCTCTGCCTGCATGACATCTGCGCCTCAGACCTTGCTCTGCATCCAGTTCCACTGCGGCCGGCCTTTTTCCATCCTAAAGCAGTTCTCTGGACCCAGCAGCAACAGCACTTCAGCTAGTAGGAGGATGTGGCATATCTGATGACCATCCCCACGTTTGGGACTACCCTTTACTCAAGGCTTATCTATCACTTCCAAAATGTGAGTTGCCTATACACATTATTTTGTGATTAAATTGTTTTTACTTCTACACCCAGAGGCGCCTCTTTCCTTGTGTTTTCCTGCAGATTTTGGAACATGGTTTCTGTTCCCCCCTGATGGCAGCCCTGTGTGTGATTACCCTGTACCATTCTCTCCTGGCCATTGGATATTTCTGATATAGACTTTTTACAGGCTATATATTGCATGGATTTTTTAAAATGTAATTACACTTTCTGCTGCTACTAATGTGCATTTAGATCCATGCGATCTAACACTGTGAGATATTTACTGATCCAGTTTTTTGCGCATTTACTTTTATATTGCTTTAAAAAGGCCTGGATTATTTCCTAAATGTACATAATATAACTGGTTATTGGCATATATAAGTAAAGTTGATCCAGGGAAAATCCGATTGCCTCTTGGGGGATCAGGAAGGAATTTTTTTCCCCTGCAGTAGCAAATTGGATCATGCTTTGCTGGGGTTTTTCACCTTCCTCTGGATCAACTGTGGGTGAAGGATTGTGTATATGGGATTGTACAGTGGGGGACGGAAAGTATTCAGACCCCCTTAAATTTTTCACTCTTTGTTATATTGCAGCCATTTGCTAAAATCATTTAAGTTCATTTTTTTCCTCATTAATGTACACACAGCACCCCATATTGACAGAAAAACATAGAATTGTTGACATTTTTGCTGAACTGAAATATCACATGGTCCTAAGTATTCGGATCCTTTGCTCAGTATTTAGTAGAAGCACCCTTTTGATCTGATACAGCCATGAGTCTTTTGGGGAAAGATGCAACAAGTTTTTTACACCTGGATTTGGGGATCCCCTGCCATTCCTCCTTGCAGATACTCTCCAGTTCTGTCAGGTTGGATGGTAAACGTTGGTGGACAGCCATTTGTAGGTCTCTCCAGAGATGCTCAATTGGGTTTAAGTCCGGGCTCTAGCTGGGCCATTCAAGAACAGTCATGGAGTTGTTGTGAATCCACTCCTTCATTATTTTAGCTGTGTGCTTAGGGTCATTGTCTTGTTGGAAGGTAAAACTTCGGCCCAGACTGAGGTCCTGGGCACTCTGGAGAAGGTTTTCGTCCAGGATATCCCTGTACTTGGCTGCATTAATCTTTCCCTCGATTGCAACCAGTCGTCCTGTCCCTGCAGCTGAAAAACACCCCCACAGCATGATGCTGCCACCACCATGCTTCACTGTTGGGACTGTATTGGACAGGTGATGAGCAGTGCCTGGTTTTTTCCACACATATCGCTTAGAATTAAGGCCAAAAAGTTCTATCTTGGTCTCATCAGACCAGAGAATCTTATTTCTCACCATCTTGGAGTCCTTCAGGTGTGTTTTTTAGCAAACTCCATGCGGACTTTCATGTGTCTTGCACTGAGGAGAGGCTTCCGTTGGGCCACTCTGACATAAGGCCTCGACTGGTGGAGGGCTGCAGTGATGGTTGACCTTCTACAACTTTCTCCCATCTCCCGACTGCATCTCTGGAGCTCAGCCACAGTGATCTTTGGGTTCTTCTTTACCTCTCTCACCAAGGCACTTCTCCCCTGATAGCTCAGTTTGGCCGGACGGCCAGCTCTAGGAAGGGTTTTGGTCATCCCAAACGTCTTCCATTTAAGGATTATGGAGGCCACTCTTAGGAACGTTAAGTGCAGCAGATTTTTTTTTGTAACTTTGGCCAGATCTGTGCCTTGCCACAATTCTGTCTCTGAGCTCTTCAGGCAGTGCCTTTGACCTCATGATTCTCATTTGCTCTGACATGCACTGCTGAGCTGTAAGGTCTTATAT
The DNA here is from genome assembly GCF_042186555.1 of Aquarana catesbeiana. Lineage (NCBI taxonomy): Eukaryota > Metazoa > Chordata > Amphibia > Anura > Ranidae > Aquarana > Aquarana catesbeiana. Next base: position 235,877,873 of record NC_133331.1, on the reverse strand, counting down.
AGACAGGTGTGTGGCTTTCCTAATCAAGTCCAATCAGTATAATCAAACACAGCTGGGCTCAAATGAAGGTGTAGAACCATCTCAAGGATGATCAGAAGAAATGGACAGCACCTGAGTTAAATATATGAGTGTCACATCAAAGGGTCTGAATACTTAGAACCATGTGATATTTCTGATGTAACCCGTGCAATATTATACAATCTAGTATATCCTATATAACTATTGCATACATGTATTAATTTGTCTAGTCCCTATAGTTAGCTAGTCTATAATGCCCCGTACACACGGTCGGATTTTACGACGGAAAATGTGCAATCGGAGCGTGTTGTCGGACATTCCGACCGTGTGGGGGCTCCATCGGACATTTTCCATTGGATTTTCCGACACACAAAGTTTGAGAGCAGGCTATAAATTTTTCCGACAACAAAATACGATCGCGTCAATTCCGACCGTGTGTGGCCAGTTCCAACGCACAAAGTGCCACGCATGCTCAGAAGAAACAGCTCGGTCTGGTAAAATGAGCATTTGGAATGGATACAGCACTTTCGTCACGCTGCAATGTTTTAATAGTTTAATACAGCGCACTCTGCTCATCTTTATAATGTGAGAAGAATTAAGTCGTTTTGCTGCTCATATTCACACAGACTTCTCACAAACTTATTTCTTTATTATTTATCGGGATTCCCTCAATATATTTTGATCTGTCACATCTGACCAATTTTTTTTTGGTTGTTTTTAATTTTTTTTTTATTTTTTTCAAGGCTGTTTATTTTTTTTTGGGGTTTGTATTTTTTTTAAGGCTGTTTTTTTTTTTTTTTTGGTTTTTACTCCAGAATATTTTTGTGTGTGTTTTGTGTGTCATGTTACCACAACACCATTGATATCTTGTATTATTTAATCTCAATGAGATTGTTTGGTGTTGGTGTCCCTTGTTAATTTCACATTGTATTTTGAAATGTACGTGACTCCTCACCAACAAACTGTTTTTTTTTAAGGAAAACACACATAGGCAAGTATAATTGAAACAAAAATTCCTTTATTAAGGGCTCAGAACCAAACAAAGAGGGAGGCAACGCTGGAGAAACAGCAGAAATTGGTGAAGACTTTGGCCCCCAGGGCACACATCAATTATTTTACAGCAAAATTGGTGGCCTGAGGAGTCCATATCTAAGGGAGTGCAGTCTGGTCCGGAAGTCCCAGAGATCCGTAAAGCAGCACATGACATCTGTGTCCCCAGGCTGTGGTCATACAAGAGGCTGCATCTTTTGCCAGACCAGACTTAACCCAGGTCATCACTCTCTGGTCTTCCTTCCACGCTGTGGCTGTGGTGGTGGAGTTGTGGCAGCAGGAGGAGGAGGATGGTCCAACTCAATCACGTCGGTATTGGGTGTGATTTCACCACTCACCCCCTTAGTTAGGACTTTATAAAGAAGTTTCTCACACATGAGGCGTTGACCCTCCTGCATGCCCTTCAGTTTGGTGGCAACCATGCAGGCAAAGGCCTCTTCAGGAGTGGGTAAGGCTCTGAGGGACGCAGAAGCCTCCTGAATGAGCCTGAGCGCTGAATCCTGAAGGTGATTCCCCTTCCTGGGTCTTTTGTATGGAAGGCGGAGGGGAGGAACCTGCGATTCCGTCAGGCTCTGACTGGTCCCAGGCTTCTCCTGGCTGCCACTTAGCCCCGGCTGCTCCTGGCTGCCACTAACCCCCGCTTCCTCCTGGCTGCCACATTCCACAGCCTCCTCCTGTGTGCCACATTCCACAGCCTCGTCCTGGCTGAGGTCTTCCTGTGTATGAAAAAGGGACATAGTTTTAGTTTTTTCTTCATCAATCACACACAATTTTCATCTTATGACTGTTGCAAATTGAATGTTCACAAATATAACAGACTATCCTTCTGAGCCCAGCATTTTTCATTCTTGTCCCAATTATTTTTGGCCACTACTGTCTATTGATATGTAAAACACTTTCTTAAATCAGCAATTAGTGATCAATAATAACATCTAGTAAAGATCATTTATTTATTGACCAGAAATCTGTAGAAGAATTCTATACCTGACTCCATCTGGGCTCCTCCACTTCTTCCTGGCTGGAAGTCCCAGGTTGGACATCGGAAGCCTCAGCTGGGGTGGAAGGAAGAGTGGAAGGAAGAGTTGAGAGGGATTCCCTGACTCCAGTCTGGTCTGACAGAAATCGCAGTCTCTCATAGTACCACAGCCTGGGGACATAAATGTCATCTGCTGCAGCTTCGGATCTCTGGGAATCCGTGACCTTCTTGCGCTCCCTAAGATAAGTGCTCCTCAGGCCACCAATTTTGGTTTTTAAATAGAGGATGGTTGCCGTGGGGACCACCGGCTTCACCAACTCCAGCAGTTTCTCCAGCGCTGCCTGCCTCTTTTGTTTATGATTATAATGAGGATGTTTCACCTGCCACAGACAGGGCAGCTCCCTGTACTTGTCTATGAACAGGGGGAGGAAGTTGTGGTCATTGAAGCCATCCATTTTATCTGCAAAACACAACACGAGACAAACCCTAATGTCAGGCAAAACTCTCCTAATCTTGTTAAAATATAGGCCTCAATCTAGAAGCAGTATAGGCCCAAGTTTAGATCTTACCTTCGTTCTCACGATCGGCGCCTCCGATACTCCTTCCTCCGCTCACAGATCGTACGTACTACGCACGCGTGTTACGCTTTATACACACTGCGCATGCGTGTAACTCCGCCCACCCCTGACGTTTTTTCAAGTCTATTCCCCACCCCTTTTCGTTCGGCGCAGTGGGGGAAGAGCACATGGCGGAGATACAGCAGGTGCGTGCTAATTATAGCAACGAGGAGGAGGGGGAGGAAAGCCCGGAGCCTGAAACGTTTGGATCCAGAAGGAGACGATTTAAGGCATCAAATATGTCCTTTGGGGAGATGTTGGAGATGGTCAACATCCTGAAGAAGGCCGACTATGACGGGAAATATAGACCTTACCCCAACCCCAATGTCAGAAAGGCCAAGATCATGGCGAAAGTGGTCAAGGGTCTGCACCAGAATTTCGGGGTATGACGATCGAAAGATCAGCTCAGGAAACAGTGGTCGGACCTCAAATTGAGAGAGCATGAGCAGTACCGAAAGATCGGGAGAGTGCTGCAAAAAAGTAAGTAGTTGTCCTGTGTTCCGATTCTTTTTATGTTTACTACGTTCGTGCTGCTCCATGTGCTTTTCTTAACTGTTATCCATTTCTAAATGTGAACTTTCATGTTCATGGGCACATTATTCGTTCGTATCAAACATTTTTCGTGCGGCCTAGAAAACACCATTGTTTTGGCCATATGCATTTGCCCACATTTTTTAGGGCCTACTTGTCTGAAACGAATTTGGTTGTGTAGATGTGTTTGTTACTAGCATGAAATGCAAAATAGATTCTGTGTAAGGAGAGGACACTCAGCAGCTGGTTACACATCTGGACGCTGGATCACTAGTGTGGGACACAAGAACACCCTTTTTATTAGGGGTCCCACACAGGTGCTCCAGTGGATACTATAGGGGTGTCTCAATCTATGAAGCTTGTACAAAACAGGTAAAGTATTGAAGCTTGACAAAGGACACTAAAAATTCTACATCTTGGAACTTTGCCAAAACAAACAATTGTACCCCACTTCCAAGCAATATTTCATATTTATAGTTCTGCCATCAAATATCTGTGTGCTAAGTATACCATTTTTTTTTACATAGGGGAGAAAAGACTTGGAGGACACCCCTCATCCGAGGAGACCAGAGACCCCCCACCTCTGGAAGAAGGGGAAATCCACCCAAGCAATGCAGAGCAGGAGGAGGAAGACGTGGTGGAAATTGGTACCACAACAGGTGAGTGTCTGCGACCACAGGCTCAGGTAAGAGATGGATGCCGGCATATTTATAATACATGTTTTTTTTTGGTTTCTATCTTTTTAGGTGATCGTGATGTTGTGGATCTAGATCCTTTCACCTCAGAAAGTGCACAGATCCTGATCGGGGAGATCATGGGGTGTAATGGGGCTTGGAAAACATCAAGAAAAACATCAATGATGTTATTCAAAAAAATAAGAACATCATTGATGTTTTGGGGAGAGTTTAAAACCCCCCAAATCCCTTTGTTTTTTGGTGTGCTACAATTTTTAAACTTTTTTTGTCAAATTGTAGAAAACCAAATTTTGAAGAAGCACGCAGTGTGTCAACATGTACTATCTGCCATCACGGGAGATCAATGGACGCGTTTTGGGGGTGCAACCCCTTCCTCAATAATAAAGTAGCTGAGACAAAGGGGTTGCACCCCCAAAACACGTCCCTTGATCCCCCGTGATGGCAGGTAGTACATGTTGACATTCGGCTATTTGTGTGCATCTTCAAAATTTGGCTTTTCCGGGGTGACTTCACCCCATCTGAATGCAATATCAAACACAGTTTCTAAATACTCATGTCTGATATTGCCTTCAAGTTCTACCAAATGTGAACTATGTAAGTTCAAGATTTGTGTCTTTCTTGTTGTTTTTAAACATGCCTGTTTTATCTTAAATGGACATTTCTACTTTTTCTAATGTGACCCCAAAAATTGTTATACAACAAACATGTTGGTTTGTTTTAAAAACCTTTTCTAAATGCACGTGTGATTGTGCAGGTATTAAAAAGATTGATAATCAAGAATGTGTGGATTATTGTCTCAACGCTACAACACTTTTGTGGTGCTCTAATTGCTGTTTTCTGTGACAATGGGTGTTATTTCCTAAGGGCAAATCCACTTTGCACTACAAGTGCAGTTTCAAGTGCACTTGTAGTGCAAAGTGTCTTTGCCTTTAGTAAATAACACCCAACAGTGCTTTGTAAGGTTACACAATCACGCCATTTTCAGGACTCACCACATTTTGTGTCAGGGTCAGCTAAAACAAACACAAGCAGTAAATGTCACCAAAGATTTGCTTATTTTTTTTTTTTTTATTTGAAAAAGGTTTTACACATTGTCTGGCATATTGATAGCCCCCCTACCCACAAAGAATTCAAGGTATCTTAGACATCACGGGCACTCAGGGGGGGGCAAGCCAGGACAGCCACTTTCAAGCGCCTCAGGGTTGGTTCATTTTAGCTGCAACTAACGATTATTTTCATAATCGATTAGTTGGTCGATTATTGTTTCGATTAATCGATTAATCGGTTAATAACCTTAAAAAAAAAAGTGTGGTGTATAATTTAGTTAATATGTTAAGTTTAAAAAAAAAAAGCAATTTATTCTTAAATATCTCTATGCAGTGGTAAATATAAACAACCAACTATATGGTTAGGGAGCAAAATATTGAATCCACTCTGAGAATAACAGACAGAAGAATATATACACTATTAGAGGAGATATACTGTATACACGATTAGAAGAGAAATACCGTTTTTTGGCCAATTTGTTGTTGGGCAGATTAAAAAATACAAATTGCTGCAAAAACGCATTACATGCTTTTTTGCAGCTTCTCCACTAAAGTATATTGAACCAAAAAAGCACCGTTTTGCGTTAAAAAAAAAGTCCTTGACCCTTTCTAAATACGCAGCGGCTGAAAAAAAGCATAGATGTGAACGTGTCCCATAGAAAACCATGTTAAATGAACTGTAGTGTGTTTCTGCAAAAAGCACCAAAAAACACAAAGATGTGAACCAGGTCTAAGACGTTTAGTAACATAATGGGGTTAAAAAAACTAAAATGAGCCCTTTATAGTACAAAAAAAGCAAATAATTGCTACTGTAAGGGGTTCATTTTTTTTACTGTAGAATGGTGAAAGTAATATTTACAGTAGCGATTATTTGCTCTTTTTGTACTATAAAGGACTAATTTTATTATTTTTAACCCCATTATGTTACTGGCCGATTAATCGATTATGAAAATAGTAATCGATTAATTTCACAATCGATTAGTTGTCAATTAATCGATTAGTTGTTTCAGCCCTAGTTCATTTTGAATTCCGGCCTCAGGCCCAACTGAGCTAGCATAATTGGCAGAATGTTGCCGTAAAAAGTTGTGTAGAACACAGCACGCCAGGATAATGTGATTCAGTTTGTACTCCGCCATATGTATGGGTGTAAGAAATAGGTGGAACCAGCTGGCCATGATTCCAAACGTGTTCTCCACCACTCTTCTGGCTCTGGCCAGCCAGTAATTAAAAACCCTCTGGGTGAGGGTCCTCATCGGGAATGGCCGCATAAGATGGTCCCCCAGGGCAAAAGCTTCATCCGCAATGAAGACGAATGGGAGTCCTTCCACATTGTCTTCTGGAGGTGGTAAGTCCAAGCTGCCATTCTGGAGACGCCTGTAGAACTCTGTCTGGGCGATGACTCCACCATCGGACATCCAGCCATTCTTCCCCACGTCCACATACAGAAATTCATAAGCAGCCGACACCACCGCCAACATCACAATACTATTGAACCCCTTATAATTATAATAGTACGACCCCGAGCTGGGTGGTGGGATGATGTGGATGTGTTTCCCATCAATTGCCCCTCCGCAGTTAGGAAAGTCCCACCACTGGGCAAAGTGGGAGGCCACAGTCTGCCATTCCTGTGGCGTGGAAGGAAACTTTGGAGTAAAAAAAAAAAAAAATTAGTCTTTTTGCACATAAACATGGAAAGCAGATTAGACACAAACATTCTTGGCCAACATCGAGATACCATTTATTTATGGGAATTTTTAAAGACCAAAGTATAAGGTACACCTATCAGATCCCCCCCCCCCCCCCCATGGGCCATTTCTAACATTATAGGGGGGAACTCTTGGACAGGTAACCCTCTCCACTTCATTGAGAGATGAATGCCTATATAATGTGTATTACTTTGAACAGACCCTCCTTAGTTACACTATTGGCAGCCCACTGGACAGGTAAGAAGTGTCATAATACAAAAATATAAATACACACTGTACACATTTGAGCACATTTGGACATTATTCTATTACCTATCAAGATAATAATAGGATACCAAAACTTTAAACAGTACCATTTGAAAGTATACAGGCAGGCCCTTGCACTACATGCTTTGGGGAATTCATCCATAAATCTGAGCACAAAAGAGATGGGTATAGTGTGTATGGGTTTGGCAAAGTCAGCAGATAGATGATTGAGGATAGATAGGGAATTGTTATCAGCTGACTTAGCAGTTGGGGGGAGGGAGAGTTCAAAATGATTTTGGGACACCCAAAAAAAGCCTCTGGCACTCTGCCTGAATTTGAAGCACCAATCACATTTCAAAACATTTTAGGGGTGTTTGGGGTAAAGCACTACTATGGAGCTGATAAAATACATTGTTAAGTGACTACATGAGGTGAATATAGGGCCAGGAGAGCATGCTGGGGAGGTAAGTGAAGGCAAATATGTATGAAGGACAAAAAAATAATTACATAAAAATCCAGCATGAATGAGGACAAAGGGGACATTCACAGCATATTACAATCATGGTAATTAGGGAATGAGGAAAGAAATACAATATATTAGCAAACATTATATACAATAAAATGTGATATTAAAGGATAAAAATCTTACCTTAATATACTCCTTCTGCAGGACCTGTATGATGGCAGAACAGGTCTCTGGGATAATGATCCCCAGAGCCTGGGGGGAGATGCCTGTCGAGAACTTCAAGTCCTGCAGGCTTCTCCCCGTCGCCAAGTACCGCAGGGTGGCGACCAACCTCTGCTGAATGATGGCTTGCCTCATGCAGGTATCCTGCCTGCTAATATAGGGGGTCAGCAAAGCCAACAAACGGTGAAATACGGGGTCCATCATCTGGAGAAAGTTCCTGAAATCATCAGGATTATTCTCACGGATCTCACTGAGCAAAGGCATATGACAGAACTGGTCACGCTGAAGCAACTAATTCTTGGTCCATGAACTCCTCCCCACCCTGTTCATGAACTGGACTTGTGTCAAGGTCAGGACCCCAACACCAATCCACCGCACAGCACGAACTCTACGAGGAGTACGTATACGCAACATGGCTAGAAAGCGGTCGGCTGCTCAGAACGAAGTAACAGAACGCACTGAAGAACAGCAAGGCCTGTGAAGAGCGACCTGAAAAACAGTAACGAAGGAACAAGAACAGAATGACAAGAGTCACGCGTCACTTGCTGTACGCACTGAAGAGCAGATACAAACCCACAAGCACAAACTGAACAGCAGAAAACGATCTGAAAACCACGAGTCTGAAAAAGCGCGAATCGTCTCTCACCAAACTTTTACTAACACGAGATTAGCAAAAGGAGCCCAAAGGGTGCCGCGCCTGGTTCTGAACTGGCCTTTTCTAGTCTCGTCGTACGTGGTGTACGTCACCGTGTTCTTGGCGATCAGAAATTCCGACAACTTTGTGCGACCGTGTGTACGCAAAACAAGTTTGATCCAACATCCGTCGGAAAAAATCCATGGATTTTGTTGTCGGAAAGTCCGATCAATGTCCAATCATGTGTACGGGGCATAAGAGTCTAATAAGCACAATGATATAACAAACACATCTGCTTAGTAAGTAATCAAGTCTTATTTATTTCCCAAGGAATTAGGAAACTAGCATAAAAGTATTAAAAAGGTATTACAATGTTACATAGCTTACAATAAGAAAACAATATACTAAACAGCAGATATCTACAACATATAACAACAATCAAACATATAATACAAGACTATACTTATCACACCCTCTTAGAATATACTCGTCCTGCTGGTCTCAAGTTATTAAAAGGAGAGCTGTGGGCCACATGGTGTTTAGGCCCAAGCCATCAGTGAGAGCAAAGTCCCAAGATGGCAGAGAGACGTCCTCATGGCAAGGCTTTGCAGCAAGAAAGAGAAAGAGCTCTCTGTAACAATCCTTTTTACAAAACTCACTCATCACTCATTCAAACCCATTGCCAGTCCCATTTGCTTTGGACCAATCAGTGTTCATATGACAATCCTCCTTATATTACTGACTGTCCTGCCATACTTGGCCTCTGGGGGCGATATTGCAGTTCAAGCGCCCTGGGCTGTCTTTGTCATGAAAACTATTTGAAGCTTCTAGCACACCAGGTGGGCTGGAGATAAGCCTTTTTGCTATGCAGATTCTGCTTGGGGCCACATTCCTGTGTACCTTTTAAAACTGTGGGACTGCAAGTGTCAGCATGGCTGATCTTGGTTGTAAAAATAGATGTGTAGAAACTTTAGACATATAACATTAGACCATGTTGACTTCCAACAAGGAAGGAGTGGCTTCACAACAACTCCATGACTGTTCTTGAATGGCCGAGCCAGAGCCCTGACTTAAACCCAATTGAGCATCTCTGGAGAGACCTAAAAATGGCTGTCCACCAAGGTTTACCATCCAACCTGACAGAACTGGAGAGTATCTGCAAGGAGGAATGGCAGGGGATCCCCAAATCCAGGTGTAAAAAACTTGTTGCATCTTTCCCCAAAAGACTCATGGCTGTATTAGATCAAAAAGGTGCTTCTACTAAATACTGAGCAAAGGGTCTGAATACTTAGGACCATGTGATATTTCAGTTTTTCTTTTTTAATAAATCTGCAAAAATGTCAACAATTCTGTGTTTTTCTGTCAATATGGGGTGCTGTGTGTACATTAATGAGAAAAAAAAATGAACTTAAATGATTTTAACATACTTTCCGTCCCCACTGTATATATATATTTTTTTTGTTGAACTAGATGGACTGTGTCTTTTTTCAACCCGACTAACTATGTAACCGCGCAATTGTCATTCAAAGTGTAACAACTATGAAAGCTGAAAATAGGCCTGGGAAGGAGGGGGTAAAAGTGCTGAGTAGGCAAGTGGTTACACAGAAGTTACCACACTGCAGGCAAGTAAGCAAAAAACAATGTATACAAACTGTAAATGCAGCAAGGATACTTATAATCCTACACTGGGTTTTGAGTGCACTCAAATGAATGGACAGAGGTAGGGCAATTCTTTAAAGAGGTTGTTAGGGCAGAAGGTTTTTTTATCTTAATGCATTCTATTCCTTCTGTGTGCAGCAGCCACCCTCGACCCCCCCCTAATACTTACCCGAGCCCCATCTCTATCCAGCGGTGTCCACGAGTCCCTCATCTGTTCAGGACTCTTGCTCCTGATTGGCTGAGACAGAGCAGCGGTGCTATTGGCTCCAGCTGCTGTCAATAAAACTCAGCTAATCAGGGGAGAGGGGGGCAGGGCCGAACCGCAGCTCCATGTCTGAATGAATACACAGAGCTGCAGCTCAATGCAGGTGCCCCCATGGCAAGTTGCTTGCTGTGGCGGCACTCAACAGGAAGGAGGGGGCCAGGAGCAGCGAAGAGGGACCAGAGAAGAGGAGGATCCAGGCTGCCCTGTGCAAACACACTGCACAGAGCAGGTAAGTATAACATGTTTGTTATTTTAAAAAAACAATCACTTTAACTAGCAGATGAGTTAGGGCTTTTGGGACCAATATGATTAAGGGGGCTAAATGTTTGAGCTCATTGGCATGCATTGCAGCCATCAATAAAGCCTGCTGGTAGTACTATAGGGCAGCAGGTTAGGCAGTTTCTAATGGCTCAGTCTATAGCAGCGATAACAAGTAATGAGTGCAAGGCTCTCTCACCAGACCCAGCGACACAGCAGTAGTTGTCCCTCCGATCAGCATCCACTTAAATTGACTCTGGCAGGCAGCACGGCAAAGACAGTGTCCCGGCAGTGGCTCTATCTCACCATGTTCAGGTCATAGATTTGCTTCCCCACACTGTAGTGGCTTCCAATGGTTTGGTCTCCCTCTGTCTCTGGAGCTGACACCCCACGCCTCACCCTCCCAGCACACTGGCCCCGGTAACACTCTGAAGCCTCTGGAGATCCCTCACACAGGTGTGGGCTTATGTTGACTCTCTCTCCTTTAATCGTGTCACCTCAGCACCATCCACTTGCTCCTCTTCCCTGGGTAGCACTTCACTCCCCTTTCTTCCCGGGGCTCTAGCTCTCCCTCCTCCTGCTGGGCTGGGGCATGCTGGGGGCTGTAGTTTCCCCCTGGAATTCCACTATGGGGCCGCCTGCCTTCTGGGACTACATGTCCCAAGATCCTCACTGCCTCTGATTGGTCCTCCTCTCGGCAAATGGGGAAGGAGGCAAGGAATCAGAGTGGGCAGAAACCCCAATCAGAGTGGCTCTTTCTCTGCTCATCTCCCCCACGTCTGACCGAGGCAAGAGGGGCGAGTGGGGGAAGGAGACACTGACAGCTGCTCTGTCTCTCCATGCAGCAGCGGTCAAAGTTTTGCATGTTTCGCTGCTCCCGGGTGTCTGAGGCAACCTGGGCCTTCTCATATGCTATTTTCAGACTCTTCCTCAGGTGATCAACATTTTCTTTGTGAGACACCATCGAGGTATGGTCCAAAGAGGTGACGAATGCTAAGTCAATTGGCAGTCAGGCTTCGCTTTCGAACATCAGTTTGTAGGTTGAGTAGCCTGTGGCATAGTTTTCAGTGTTGTTGTAGGCGTGTATAATAGCTGCAACCAGTGGTGGCCCGTCCATTAAGGACACACGGGCGCTGCCCCCTCTATCATGCCACCCCCTATGCATAGCATGAATCTATCTATGGCCACCGCAGTCACCCCCTATTCATGCGCCTGGCCCTTTTTAGGATGCCGGGTGCAGGAATTACAGCGGCGGGGGTATTATTTTGAAGCACCTGATTAGAGCCATGGGGTGGACCTGTAGCGCAGAGCATTGCGCTATGAGCCTACCCAGGTGTGCTAGAAAAGCAAATGAATATTCGCATTTCTAACACTGAAACGTCTCTCCGCCAATCAGGAAGCACGGGTCTGATACCTGTCACCTGATTGGCTGAAAGGACAGGTGATCCTATTGGATGCCTAGCAGCAGGGATGAAGAGACTCACAGCGGCAGAATGGAGGACACAGGAGCCGTCGCCTGACCCGCTGCCTGTCCCACCGCTCGCCGCTGTCACCTGCTGCCTGACTCGCCACCAAGATGGGGTAAGTGCCGGTCAGACAACAAGCGGGCGGGGGAAGGGGGTGCTGGTTAAATGCCACGGGGGGTCACAGTGGCTGCATTTGATGGGCACAGTGGCTGCATTTGATGGGCACAGTGGCAGAATTTGTTGGCACAGTGGCTGCAATTGATGGCCGCAGTGACTGCATTTGATGGGCACAGTGACTGCATTTGATGGGCACAGTGAGGCTGCAATTGATGATTTTTTTTTTAGAATTACAGTTTGTTTACACCACCCCAAAAATTTTGAGCACCAGCCGCCACTGGCTGCAACATGCCTGCTCCAGTGTTGCTTCTTCTTGGAAGTTAGAGTCTCAAGCATATCCTGCAGGGTGTTAATAAATATTTCGTCTGAGGGTCATCTTGAGGGTGGTAGGGAGTTTTTTTTTTACTTCTGAACACCTAACAGGTCTAACAGTCTTTTCATGAGTCTACTCTCCCCTGGTCAGAGTAAATACCCTGAGGTAGGTCATAGTGGACGAAGAACTTTTCTACCAGAATTTTGGCCACCGTAGATGCTTTCTGGTCTTTGGTTAGGAATACCTGGGCACACCAGGTTAAGTGGTCAGTTACCAACAGGACATTTCCCTGTCTACCTGAGTCAGGCTCTAGGCACAGAAAGTCAATGCACACCAATTCCATTGGTCCTTGACTTTGAAGATTGCCCAGCTCTGCTGGGTAAAGTTTTCCTCTGTATGCACCGCAGGCAAGAGTGACAGTATCCCTCGACTTTGGCCTGCATGCAAGACCGATAGAAGCAGACTCTCTAGTCTGGACGTTCTATCAGAGCCTAAGTGACCATGATTGTCATCTAAGACAGTCAGCACATTCTCTCTGCTTTCTCTACAAAAGTGACTGCCACTTATCTTCAAGAACATCCGAGGGGCCCCTTCAGTAGACTACCCCATTGTGTAGCTGCAACCGATCCCATTCTTTGTGTACTAGTCGTGCTTCTTTTGGAAAACCTGCCAGCAATAGATCTGGACATTGACCTTCCAGGGCCTTCAGTGTTAGACTACAGAGGGGGTCCTCCATCTGGTCCTTTCTTAAGTCTTTGTTTGAAAGCTTAGGTAGGCCTTCGACCCTGACTTGGGAAAGGTCACAGTAGTATTTGGGAACATTTACAGATTATTCTGCATATTTTGGCCTTGGACCAAGGCTGGCACCTGGCTTGCTTTATAGTAGTGGAGACCTTATGATTTGCCTGGAGAGATACAATCCCTTTGTTTCACTACGAAGAGGAGTATGAAACGGGTTTTTTTTCTGGTATAGTAACGTGCCGGCAGGTAATTGAGGTAGAGATAGGGAGATGCATGGTCTTGGACGTCTCTGTGAAGGGACAGGACCTGCGTCTGATTAACATCTATGGTCCCCAGACAAAGTGGGACAGGAAATGCCTCTTTACAAAGATTAAGCCTTTTCTTTTTACGGCCCAGCAGGTTATCTTTGGAGGTGATTTCAACACCATTACTAGGTCTAAAGACAGGAGAGGTTTCAGAGATAAGCTGAGCTATGACACCCTTTTTCTCAATGCGATAGTTAGGGAAGCAGGCCTGGTAGATGCGCACATTAAGCACTGCCCAGACAACACAGGGTTCACTTTTCAGCGAGGTAGTAGTCAGAGTAGGATAGTTTTTTTTTAAAGGGAGACTCTGCTTTTTCGGCACCTGTGTGTCGGGCAGTGGAGCTTTCCGATCACTGTATTCTATCTGTGTCTCTGAATGCCTCAGACATGCCACCTAGGGGGAGGGGTATCTGGAGATTGAATTCGGCCCTCCTGGAAGACGAGAGAGTAAGACAACCCTTTGAGGATTTTTTTCAAGCACAAGTAACTATCCTATACTTTTGCAACAGCAAGTCAGAATGGTGGGAGCTTGTAAAACAGCGGACTGTTGGGCTTTTTAAGGCCATAGGAAGAAAGAAGCAGCAAGATAAGTATATCACCTACCAGCGTTTGCGGAGGAAACTTGACCGCCTTGTTTCGAATGGAGGAGATTTTGGGGCGATCTCTGAGGTGAAGCTCCTCCTTAGGAGACACCAATATGACCGGCACGCCTCTTTTGTTCAGGAGAGGGATAACGGAAAATACCATTCGCCTGACCCTTACCAGAACTGTAAACAGAGCGTAGCAGTTAAGATGGTCAATGGCCTGAAGGACAGTACGGGCTCTCTGACGAAGTCTAGGTCAGGGATCCTGGAGGTTGTCAGGTCATACTATGCCGATCTCCTGGGAGGAAGGAACCTTGATCGGACAAGGATGTTGGGTTTTTTGGACTCTACACCAGGACTGGAAAGTAATGTTCCTTTGATGAATTTGACAGATGAATTCACTGCAGATGAGGTAATCCAAGCTATTGATAAACTAGCCATCAAGAAAACACCAGGGCCAGATGGTTTGACAGCCAAATTTTATAAATGTTTTAAGACGATCCTGGCTCCCTATCTTGCGGAGGTTTTTAATGGCTGTTTGTATGAGGGTTCTCTCCCTCCCTCCATGAGGCAATCTACAATGATCCTTCTGTCAAAGGATAAAGATCCTTTGAAGATTGGGAATTAGTGCCCCATTAGCCTTCTTAATGACGATAGAAAGATACTGGCAAAGATTTTTTTTGGGCGATTATCACCAGTGGCAGGCAGCTTGTTATTCCACCAGCAGCACTGTTCGGTCCAAGGTAGAAGCACTTTCTCAGCGGTGTTAGCTGTCCGGTAGGCCTTGGAGAGTTGTAGGGCTGCTGGTTGGGGTAAATTTTTGCTGACATTGGATCAGGCTAAGGCCTTTGATCGGGTTAATCATAAGTACTTGTGGCTCCTTCTTGACAAATATGGCCTGGAGCGGGGGTTTCATTGATTGGCTCAAGATTTTGTACAAAGGGGCTGAAAGCTTTCCTCTGGTTAATGGTTGGGTCGGGCAGCCCTTTGTGGTCGGCTCGGGTGTGCATCAGGGGTGTCCATTGAGTCCTCTGCTATATGTGTTTGCAATTGACCCCTTCATTAGAAGGCTAGAGAGTGGAGCATTGTGTGGGGTACCTTTGGGCATCGCTGGTGAGCCTCCTTTGAAGGTTGTGGCCTATGCTGATGATGTTTCTGTTTTCGTCTCTGGGACTGGGGAGGCGCAGGAGGTGGTCTCAGTGATAAGGCAGTATGCAGAGGCATCAGGTTCAAATGTCAACCAAGACAAGTGTGAAGTTTTCTGGATGGGCGTGGAAGGTGAGAGCTTTGTTCTCCCGGATGACTTCCCGGAGCCCCATAGGCATTGAATTTGGCCCAGGTGACTATGGCCATGCAAATTGTGTGAACAGGCTGAAGAATGCCGATGCCAAGGTGGCAAGCTGGAAAGGTTGGCGGCTTTCCTTGAGGGAAAAGGTTGATCTGATCAAGACATACCTGATTCTGATTTTTCTGTATGTCAGTTTTGTTTGCGTATTGCCAGTTTCTCTCTATACCAGGGTCTATAGTTGTTTCTTCCAGCTGTTATGGGGGAACAGGAACAGAATAAACCTTGTCGAAAGGAATGTGACTTACCTTCCTAGGTGGGAGGGTGGTCTAGGGATGATCAAGCCTATAGTCTTTTTCTCTCTGATGTTTGTGAAGTACAATCTTGGTAACATGTTAGCAGAGAGACCGCCTGGGTGGGTTGGTATTTTCCAGTCCTGGTTTAGGCCCTTTCTGCGAGACTGGGAAAATGGTGGGCCAGTGAAAAGCCTAAGGGTCAAGCATGATAAGCTCCCGGCTTATGTTGCCCCGTGTTTGAAAATGCTTCGGCAGTGGCAAGTAACAGCAGGAGAAGTCAGATCTCTTCCAAGAAAACTTCTTGAGAAGCGGATCATGAGCTCTGCTTTTTGCTAGCCACTGGCCTTGAAGGATTGCACAAGCCTGGTGTTGGGGGTGGGTTTGCGATTGATTAATTTGGAGAGAATCCCAATGAAGTTTAGGGATCAGTCTTGGCTTGCCTTTCATGGAAAACTATATGTGAAGGGCAACTTGAAGTTTCTTTCCATGAGTAATCGGGGCTTCCCGAGAGTGGAGTGTGGTGGAGTGGTAGAGTCCATGGATAACTTTCTACTTCAGTGCCCTTTTTATATAGAGGTGTACAAGAGGGTGGGGAGAGCTCTGAGTATACCCTTCCTCAACGATATGAGTTATGCAGAGTGGGTGTATGGGGCATTCCAGACTCGTCAGGATTATGATTTCGAAACACTTTTTTTAGTTACCTGTTTTAGCCTTGTAAAGATCAAGTACAGCGCTACGCTAGAAAATATAAACAGCAGCCAACACACCCGTAGACTCAGGATCAAATAAACAATAAAAAATTCAAAAAGTGTGGCGCTATGAACTGTATATAAAGGTGATAAGTAGATAATATGAAAAAATTAAATTACACATACAGTGACTTCAAAAGCAGATATTCCGATATAAATCAGAAAAAATCTACGTGGATGGATGTGATAGTGACAAATAGTAACACTTAAATACATAAAATAAATTAGGTAGTGTAAAAAGTCACAAAATAATATTAAATATAAAATATAAAATCCAAATGAGTGAACAAACAAAAGCAAAAAGTCTGTGATGACAGTGCAAAAATCGATGATAAACAGGTGTCTCCTGGGCATGCAGGGGGATTGTTCAGACCCGGTAACTTGGTAGATAAGTAGACCGTAGGGAGACCAAAGCTGCACAGAGGGTTGAAATCAGTGCCAGAACCATCACCAGAAACCAAGGAGGCTTACTAGAAAGATTGGCCTGAAATGGCATATGCCATACAGGTCAAAAAGGCTTTATGACCGACCGGTCAGGGGATTATATCTGGTCAGATGACATCACACAGATGGGGGGAAGAAATCAGCATGGCTTCCTCGTCAATGGGTACACCATGGGCCAAGCGAATAATTTATATAACATGTGAGGGATAAAAACACTCACATAGCGTGATAACGTTTCAACTTGGATTTATTTAAAAATGTTAAATCAAGATCAACTCACATTTTCAGAAGATAAAACAGGCATGTAATCTTGTAGCGGTAGTCATGAGGGGTCCACCCGACATGTTTCAACTAAACAGTCATCATCTGGGGTGTGGACCCCCTCATCCCACCGCTCTATATATAAACACTTAATGACCCCCACTGGAAGTGTCCGAAACCGGAAGTGCTTCGAATGACCTTCATTTCCGGTTCAGGGGGTGCTGGACTACTAGTCGTTCCTTAGAATCTAAAGGGAACTGTATTGTGGCAATCTGTAATTTATTATAAATCTCGATTTGCAATAAAAAGAAAGAAGAATTAAAAAATATATAAATACAGCTTGGCTTTGGTCCGGTTATTAGGTCCGGAACCAAGCCTCGCTGTCATTTCGGCATATCTGATGGGTGTGAGCGCAGCGACACCGCCGCGCTCCACACATTATACCAAGCCTCACTGTCAGATCGCGTGATGACGTCACGCGTAGATCGGAATAGCGGCGGCTGTGCGCTCCACGCTTAGCTGACCAAGCCTCGCTTTCGGAACGCCAGCCGTCACATCCGATCGGATCATAACTTTGCAGGATTAAGGAATGCATAAACACAGCTTGGCTTTGGTCCGGTTATTAGATCGGGAACCAAGCCTCACTGTCATTTCAACATGTCTGATATGTGTGAGCGCAGCGATACCGCCGCGCTCCACATATTAACCCAAGCCTCACTGTCAGGTCGCGCGATGACGTCAGGCGCAGATCGGAAGAGCGGCGGCTGTGCGCTCCACGCTTGGTCGACCAAGCCTCACTTTGGGAACGCCAGCAACCACATCCAATCGGGTCATAGCTATATAGAAACTGGAGCACGGCCTAGATGACAGGCCGGAAGGACCATCGAAATGTCAACACAGGGGGACATATGTATTTATAAAGTATGTAGGGGCTTGGACAAGCAGAGAATGTGAAATTTACTTAGGAAAACTTAAAAAATATGTAAATTACATAGAACAAAGAGGAATTAGTGAATTAAAAAATCAGTAATTTTAACACATATTAAAAATGTCTAAAAAACGGGAACAAAATTAGCCCCGTGTGTGTGTGTGGAAATCTAAACATAAGAACTACCGGACACTGCCAATAGGGGACATCAGTACAGTCCATGACACAACTTAAAAAGCACATATAGAGTACATGGACCCAATCATAAATATAGTATATTGTGCAGTACATAATAATATGGATAAATTTAAATCCTGTTAGTACTAGACTGAAAATAAAATATAAAAAATATAATAAAAATGCCCATATTGGATATGGAAAGGAGAGAGATCAAAAGATATGAGAAGTCAGAAATTATTATCTACTTATCACCTGTTTTAGCCTTCCAATGCCACTTACTGCTATAACCAGCTATAGATGAGGGCGGTGGCAAGTTTTTTGTTATCACGTTGGTCTTTGTATTGGTCCAGCAACGCACCAACACCTTTGCAGCCATTGTGCTACTTGCTGGGTGTTTGGTGTGCTCCTGTACCTTTAAGAAGGGGCAGGCTCTCCTTCAGTCCACTTGCCCTCATTTATCCATCAGAATGCATGTGCCTCCACTGTGGGGACACTCATATTTTAGAGTTAGGACCACAGATACCAGGGTGCCGTGACAAGGCTCTGTGGCTTCTGCATGCGTTTGCAAATGTGTGTGGACTAGACCCCTGTTTTTAACACATACTGTTAGACAGGTTAATTTGGTTGTCTGCGAGCTGGTTGGTAAGTAGGCTTGGGTTTTTTCTTGGGCATTCCCCAGGCTTTTTTGTTACCTGTTTTAGCCTTCCAAAGCCGCTTACTGCTATAGCCAGCTATAGATGAGGGCGGTGGCAAGTTTTTTGTTATCACCTTGGTGTTTGTATTGGTCCAGCAACGCACTAACACCTTTGCAGCCATTGTGCTACTTGCTGGGTGTTTGGTGTGCTCCTGTACCTTTAAGAAGGGGTGGGCTCTCCTTCAGTCCACCTGCCCTCATTTATCCATCTGAATGCATGTGCCTCCACTGTGGGGACACTCATATTTTAGTGTTAGGACCACAGATACCAGTGTGCCGTGACGAGGCCCTGTGGCTTACGCATGCATTTACAAATGCGTGCAGACTAAACCCCTGTTTTTAACGCATACTGTTAGACAGGTTAATTTGGTTGTCTGTGAGCTGGTTGGTAAGTACTGTAGGCTTGGGTTTTTTTCCTGGGCATTCCCCAGGCTTTGTTGTTACTTTTTTAGTTAGTCTAGTAGTCCATTATTTCACGTGGAGTGCACGGTGTCAGGTTTCCTTACGGAGTAAAATCCTCCCTGTCAAAGTCGTGATGCAGGACATTCTGGGTGAGGTTGGGAAAATTCAGGGTCTTGAGAAAGACAGGTGGCAGCAGGAGGCCTGGATAAGGGCGTGGAGGAATATCAGGACTCTGTTGCTGCTGCCTGTTGATCTCGGGGTGTGCGAATTTTCATTGTATTCTTGTTTCGCTCCCCTGGATTTTCAGATCAAATGTATTTTTGATAAAAGGCTACATGCATGGTGACGGTGATGTTCCTTAGTCTGGCTCTCTCATAGGGATTATGTTGTGCGCAGTTTGGTTTGCAGCATTTATTATGTTCTTGTTTTGTATAGTCATATTCAATTATTTTGTAAATATGTTTTATTTATTTATTATGGTTTTATTGCATATAAGTTGTTGTTTGTAAGATTTTTCAATAAACAAAATTAACCCCTCATAATGGGCACAGCAGCCAGCAGATGTACAGACCCAGGAACTCATCACAGGAATTGTGGGAACCTCACATTATGGGCATGTCAGAAACCATGAATCAGACCGAGACAGAAGTACAGTTAAATCACACTTGTTTATTAATAAAAATAAAAAGGAAAATAGAGTAAGCGTAGTCAAAGCACAACCAGAGTTCAGTAACCGGATTGGGTAATCAGCCAGGCCAGAAGTCAGGGATCCAAGTAGTGGAACAGCAAGCAGGCAAAGGAGCCAGAAGGGATGTCAGCAAAGCCAGTCTTTGAACAGGAATGCAGGAGATGGTTTCTTGAGATGTGGCCAAGGCGAAGGCAGAGATGAAGTGAGCTGGACAGCTTTAAATAGGCAGGTCAGACGAGCAGGATCAGGAACAGCTGGGTAACTGTAGAGAGAGATGAGAGCTGGCAATTAGCTGACAGCTGAGCGGCCAGCTCAGAGAAGGAAGGGCTAAGCCAGCCCTGACAGTGCCACCTCAACGACCCCTCCCCCTCGGAGGACCACTGGGCTTGAAGGGAAAACATCTATGGAAATCATGGAGGAGGGCAGGGGCATGTACGTCTAAGGATGAGACCCAGGAGCGTTCCTCCAGACCGTACCCCTTCCAATGCACCAGGTACTGTACTCACCCACAGAACCTACGGGAGTCAACAGTGGATTGTACATCATACTCCTCATGGTTCTCAACCTGTATAGGGTGAGGACGTGGCACCGAGGTGGTAAATCAGTTGCAGACCAACGGATTCAATAAGGAGACATGAAACACATTTGAGATGCGCATACTAGGAGCAAGGTCCAACGCGTAAGCCACTGGGTTAATCCAGCGAAGGATACGGAAAGGCCCAATAAACCGAGGTGCGAACTTCAGTGAAGGAACACGAAGTCGGAGGTTGAGAGATGACAACCAGACCCTGTCCCCAACCTGGTAGGAAGGCGCAGGCAGGCGTCGGCGGTCAGCATGGAGTCTGTACCTATCATTAGCATGACGCAAAGCCTTCTGGACTTGTGCCCAAGTGGAACGAAGACCACAGAGATGCTCCTCTAATGCAGGAATACTCTGCGGAACAAACGAGTCAGGCAACATGGAAGGTTGGAAATCATAATTCGCCATAAACGGAGACAATCGAGAGGCAGAATTCATGGTAATAGTTTTGCCCAGTTGTTATGATGGTCAGAAATATAGCAACATATGAATTGCTCCAAGGACTGATTGGCTCGCTCTGCGGCCCCATTAGACTGTGGATGATACACAGAGGAGAAAGCAAGCTGAATTCCTAACTGTGCACAAAAGGCTCGCCAGAACTGGGAGACAAACTTACTGCCCCTGTCCGAGACAATCACCTTGGGTAGACCATGTAAGCGAAAGATCTCCCGAGCAAAAATGGAAGCCAGTTCCTTAGAAATAGGCAACTCCGTAAGTGGAATACAATGACACATCTTTGAGAACCAGTCAACCACTATAAGGATAACAGTGTTGCCATGGGAGTTGGGCAACTCCACAATGAAATCCATAGACAGGTGGGTCCAGGGCCTCTCTCCATTGGGTATGGGTTGTAGGAGGCCCACTGGAAGGTGTCGTGGAGTCTTACTCTGAGCACACACAGAACAGGCAGCTACAAAGGTTATATCAGCACATAGACAAGGCCACCAGAATTGTTGGGAAATGGCCCAAACGAGTTGATTCTTCCCAGGGTGGCCAGCTGCCTTGGGAGAATGGTAAGTCTGGAGCACGGCAGTATGGAGACACTCTGGGACAAAGCAACGGTCACAAGGCTTCTCAGGAGGAGCATCGACCTGAGCAGCAAGAATTTTGTCACCCAAAGGAGAAGTGGTGCGAACCATAGCCAGAATACGATCAGGAGAAATCACAGGAATCGGAACTGACTCCAACTTGGAAGTGGAGGAAAATTGTTGTGACAAGGAGTCAGCCCTTACATTCTTAGTACCGGGTAAGAATGAGACAATGTAATTGAAACTTGACAAGAAAAGAGCCCATCGCGCCCTTCTGGGAGAGAGGCGTTTAGCCTCAGACAAGAATGTGAGATTCTTATGGTCAGTAAGAATGAGAACCGGCACAGTGGTACCTTCTAGGAGATGTCTCCATTCTTTCAGGGCTAAAATGATCACCAACAGCTCTCTGTCACCAATCTCATAATTGCATTCTGCAGGTGACAATTTCTTGGAAAAGTAGACACAAGGATGCATAGCACTCTCAGAGGTGGGACGTTGAGACAGAAGGGCGCCAACACCAGTCTCAGAAGCATCAACCTCAAGGATAAAAGGTAACGTAGGATCAGGATGTGCCAACACAGAGCAGAAACAAAGGCAGCCTTGAGACTCTTAAAGACGTTAATGGACTCCGGAGACCAACTCTGTGGGTTACTGTCCTTTCTAGTTATATCAGTCAGGGGCTTGACCAGAGACGAGAAGTTACGAATAAACTTCCTATAATAGTTGGCAAAACCCAGGAAATGCTGCAGAGGACGTAAACCCACAGTAGGACTGCCGAAAGTTTCTCTGGGTCCATTGAAAAACCAGCAGTGGAAATGACATAACCCAGGAATTTAACCTGTTCACGATGGAACTCGCACTTCTCCAGTTTACAATAGAGATTGTTCTCTTAGTTTCTGAAGCACTTGACAGACATCTGTGTGGTGGCTCTCCAGGGACTTGGAAAATGTGAGGTTATCATTGAGCTAAACCACCACACATAACTGCAACAAATCTCAGAGGACATCGTTAATAAATTCCTGGAAAACTGCTGGGGCATTACAAAGGCCAAAAGGCATTACGAGGTACTCATAATGGCCTGTTCTGGTATTAAAGGCAGTTTTCCACTCGCCGCCCTTCTTAATCCTCACAAGATTGTAAGCCCCTCTCAAATCAAGCTTCGTGAAAACCGTTGCTCCCTTGAGGCGGTCAAATAACTCAGTAATCAAAGGAATCGGGTAGGCATTCTTAATCTTGAAACGATTGACACCCCTATAATCAATATAAGGTCTCAGTTCACCACTCTTCTTCTTTACAAAGAAGAAACCGGCACCAGCAAGAGATGAGGATTTGCGGATGAAACCTCGAGAAAGTGCATCTGCAACATACTCCTCCGTGGCTTTATCCTCCAAGACCGACAAAGGTAAACCCGGCCACGAGGGGGTATGGCACCAGGTTGAAGGTCAATTGCACAATCATACAGCCGGTGTGGAGGCAAACTACCGGCTTGACCCTTGTCAAAGACATAGCTAAAATCATGTTACTCGTCTGGCAGGGAGGAGAGTGAAGAGGTGCACAGGACCTTGGCTACCTGCATTGTGGTGACCAGGAGAGAACCTCAGCATGGAGCCAATCAAAAGAGGGGTTGTGCCTCTGTAACCAAGGATAACCAATAACCAGTGGAAACTTAGGTGAGGAAATAACTTGGAATTGGATTATCTCATGGTGATGTGCCATTACGGCCATGGACAACGGAACCGTCTCATGAGTCATATGGGCAGGCTGTAGAGGTCTCCCGTCAAGAGCCTCAATGGCAAGTGGAGTGTCACGCAGCTGCAGTGGAATTGAGTGCTTTGATACAAAGGCAGCATCAATGAACAGGCCTGCAGCCCCAGAATCGATTAGAGCCTGTATCACGATGGACGACTTAGCCCAAGAAAGGGTGACCGAAACCAGGGGCTTATCCTTCTGGATAACTGGGGATGACACAACACCACCTAAGGTCGGTCCATGACAGGACCTCAAGGTTCGGGTGTTCCCAGGACAGGTAGAACAAGACTTTAAAAAGTGACCTGCCTGGCCACAATAAAGGCACAATCTCTCCCTCCTCCTAAAGGCTCTCTCATCCATAAAGAGACGTGTGAAGCCCAAGTGCATGGGTTCATCTTCACTGACCGACTCAGTACCAGGTGAGGGAGACACGGGTGGAACTGCAAAGCTCAGAGGCAAACGTACAGGAGGCTTCCGCCAAGCGCACCTTAAAAGAAAGTCTTTCTCTGAGTCTGGAGCCAATGAGGATGGCAAACGAGAGCTCTCCAGCTCAGTGGGTATATCTCGGGCTGCTATCTCATCCTTGATGGAATCCGAGAGACCATGAGAAAAATCAGCCACAAGGGCCTCATTGTTCCAAGGAACCTTTGCTGCCAGAGTATGGAATTCAATGGCGTAGTCTGCAACAGTTTTCGTATTCTGTTTGATGGACATGAGGCACTTGGCAGCAGTAGCAGAGCGTGCTGGAACGTCAAATACCCTTTTAAAGGAGGCCACAAACTCAGGGTAACTCGAGACAACAGGTTTTTGCGTCTCCCATAGAGGGTTAGCCCAGGCCAAGGCTCTCTCAGAAAGCAAAGATATCACAAAACCCACTTTGCTTCTGTCCGTGGGAAACGCCTGGGGCAGCATCTCGAAGTATATCTCAACCTGATTGAGAAACCCTCTGCATTGAACTGGATTGCCCCAAATCGCTGGGGAGGCGGAGCGGAACCAGACATACCTCTTATAGAGGTAATACTCAAGGCACGTGCCTGCACAGAGACTGGCGCAGCAGCAGGGAAGGCCTGTGACTCAGGTTGTACCGGAGCAGCCACAGTGGGGGATTCCAGGTGAGCTGCGTGACTCAGGAGCCTTTGTAACGCCATGGCAAACTGATCCATGAGGTGATCTTGCTCATCCAATCTGGAAAAAATATTACCAACAAGTGGATTGACTGTATCTTCTGAATTCATGGCCTTCGCCTACTGTCAGAAACCATGAATAAGACCGAGACAGAAGTACAGTTAAATCACACTTGTTTATTAATAAGAATAAAAAGGTAAATAGAGTAAGCGTAGTCAAAGCATAGCCAGAGTTCAGTAACCGTATTGGGTAATCAGTCAGGCCAAAAGTCAGGGATCCAAGTAGTGGAACAGCAAGCAGGAAAAGGAGCCAGAAAGAATGTTAGCAAAGCCAGTCTTGAGGCTGGGTTCACACTATACTACACGACAGTAGTACGACTTTCATCCTACTGTACTCTGCGACATCAGTCCTACATTGGTCCTACATTGGTCCTACATCCATCCGACTTTCATAAACAGGATACTACTTTGATCGGACCTTTCAGATAGTACGACTTGTCCTTTGACCAATCTAAACTATCCTGGTGTGACATAAATTCCTTTTCCTGCTGCTGTAATCCCTCTTCCTTTTCCTGTGTGTTTTTGTGGTCAGCAATTATGTCCTCTCTGGCAACTGCAGTGTCAGCCTTCATAACATCAGGTGTGGCAGTGTTAATAGAAGCGCAACAGGAGGAAGAGCGGAGGAGAAGGAAGAGGAGGCGTCGATATTGGATCCATCCTGTGATTGCAAACCGAGAACAAAGAGGACAGTTCTGGGTCACATATGAGGACCTCCGTGCACATGAGGACAAGTTCTTCAATTATGCACGCATGTCCAAATCTTGGTGAGTTTAATTTAAAAAAAAATTGGCGTGAGAGTCCCCCCTAAAGTCCATACGAGACCCTTATCCGAGCACGCAGCCTGGCCGGTCAGCAAAGGGGGTGGGGATGAGCGAGCGCCCCCCCCCCCTGAGCTGTACCAGGCCGCATGCCCTCAACATGGAGGGGTGGGTGCTTTGGGGCAGGGGCCCCTTCCCGACAACCCTGGCCTTTGGCTGTCAGGGTATGCGGGGGGCTTACCAGAATCTGGGAGCCCCCCACCCTATGTGAACGAGTATGGGGTACATCGTTCCCCTACCCATTCACCTGAAAAAAAAGTCAATAAAAAAAAGACACAACACAGGTTTTTAAAGTAATTTATTAGGCAGCTCTGGGGGTCTCTTCTGACTTTGGGGTCTCTTCCTTTTTCTCCGCTCTCTCCGGTTCTTCTTCCGCTGTCCGGTACCTTCTGCAGGGTTCTTCTGCTCTTTTGCCCGCTCTTTTGCTAGCTTTGCCCGGTCTTCTCTGTCGTCTTTTTTCCTCTTCTCTTCTTCCAATGTTGACACAACGCTCTCTCCCGCTGTAATGCCATGTGTGCGGTGCGCAACGACTTATATTGGCATGGGGAGGCATCACCGTATGACATCACCCGGTGACACGCCCCATGACTATATAAGTCATTGCGCACCATGCACACGGCATTACAGCGGGAGAGAGCGTCGTGTCAACATCGGAAGAAGACCGAAGGGAAGAAGACGACGGTGAAGACCGGGCCAATGCTAGCAAAAGAGCGGGCAAAAGAGCAGAAGATAGCGGAGGAGCCCGGCAGAAGACACCAGAGAGCGGGAGAAGAGGCCGGAGAGAGCGGAGAAGTCAGAAGAAACCCTCCAAGTCGGAAGAGGCCCCCGGAGGTGCCTAATAAATTACTTTAAAAACCTGTCTAGTGTGTTTTTTTTATTGACACTTTTTTTCCCCAGGTGAATGGGTAGGGGTACGATGTACCCATGCTCATTCCCATAGGGTGGGGGCCGGGATCTGGGGCCCCCTTATTAAAGGGGACTCCCGGACTCCAATAAGCCCCCCGCCTGCAGACCCCGACAACCAACAGCCAGGGTTGTCGGGAATAGGCCCTTGTCCTCATCAACATGGGGGCAGGGTGCTTTGAGGTGGGGGGCCCAGGCCCCAACAGGATCGCAGGAGGCCCCATGATACTCTCCTGTTTCCCCCCCACGCTGACTCGCTCTGTCCTCCACCCCCCCAACAGTATATATACTGTTTTTATGTGTGTTTACAAATTTAAAGTGGGCCGGTCTGGATGAAGTCCAGGCCAAATTTTTGTCCCAGTCCATGTCTTCTTCCGTCTTCTCTCAGGCATCTAATCACAGCGCCTGACGTTTCAGCCAATCAGGTGACCAGTAACAAACCCGGCAACCTGATTGGCTGAGAGGCGGTTCAATGTTAGCAAAGTGAATTCTTTCGGATTACTAACATACAGCTGAGTGAGAAGCGAACGCACAGCGTTGCGCCCGCTTCTCACATTTTTGGGCACCAATTAGAGCCTATGGCTCGAATCAGGTGCTTCCAAAAAACACCCCCGCCGCTGTAATATAGGTGCCCAGTGCCCTGAATAGGGGTGTCAGCAGTGACTATAGATAGATTCATGCAATGCATGAATCTATCTATGGTGATTAGAGAATGACAGTAGAGGGGGGGGGGCAGCGCTCCTGCGCCCTTTATGGATACACCGCCACTGGAACCCATGCCAGTTTTTTATTTAAAATTTGGCGTGGAGTTCTTCTGAAAGATTCAGACTAGATACAGTGCCTGGTATTGTCGGGGATTGAAGTCAGATCTCTGCTTGGATAAGGATCCGGTATGGACTTTGGGGGGGGGGGGGGGGGCGCACTCCCATTCAGATCCATACCAGGCCCAAAGAGTTTGCTATCAATATTTATATGGGTTAAATTTAATAAAACTATTGTGCATATGTGAGGTTAAGATGTGTCATCCCTTTGTGTGTGTGCTACTGACATCAATGCATGTGTGCCACACTTGCCAATGAAAAAAGAACCATTATTGAACTATTCAAATAAACATAAATCTTCAAAAATTATTTTGCTCTTGCAGTTTGTCATCTCAAATGATATTGTAATTTGTAATTTGACAAAATTAAATGTAATTAATGGCCACTTTTTTTTTTTTTTTGGACAGCTTTGATGAATTGCTGGGTTTAGTCTCTAGCCACCTAGAGTGTCAGAACACAATCTTAAGTGCTAGTATTCCGCCCGTTGAAAGACTACTGATAAACTTGAGGTAACCTACTCATATACTAGCTCCATTATTTTGTGACATTTTAAGATCAATTGCACCCTTGCTAACCTCGCTTTACTATAGTCAAACAAATTAGCATTGCTAGGTAAAAAGAGAGAGGGAGGCTTATGCCGTGTACACACGACCGGACTTTTCGACTGAACTGGTCCGACGGAACGAATCCGTCGAACAATTCAATCTTGTGTAGGCTTCAACGGACCTTTTCTGTCGAAAAATCTATCAGACTTTAGAAATAGAACATGTTTCAAATCTTTCCGACGGACTCGGGTCCGATTGAAAAATCTGTTCATCTGTATGCTAGTCAGACGGACAAAAAAGTACGCAAGGGAAGCTATTGGCTACTGGCTAAGAACTTCCTTATTCTAGTCTGGTTGTACGTCATCACGTTTGAAACAATCGGACTTTGGTGTGACCGTGTGTAGGCAAGTCCGTTTCATTGGAACTCTGTCGGAACTCCGCCAGAACTCAGTCGAAAAGTCCTTCGGAGTTCAGTCTGATAAAAAGTCCGGTCGTGTGTACATGGCATTAGAACCACTGTCACTTTATTATTAAAAATCTGCCTCCCATCATGGGGAGTTACCTTCACTTCCTAACCACACAAAGGTGTCCGTTTATGAAACTGGGAACAGCAGTGATCCTGAGGACCACCGCTGATCTCAGCTCATAAACGGTTTATGAAGCAGATGTTTGGGGGAGAACATGTTCTCCGCCGATGATCTCCGCACACAGAGAAACAGTGATTGACACAGAAACGGCCAGTTTATGAAGCTGCGATCTCAGCACTTCACTGGCGATCAGAGTCAGCATTCACACTCCCCAGTTCACCAGCTAAGAGGTGGTGAATCAGGGAGTGAAGAGAGTATCCTGGGGGAACTAAAGAGGAATATTACTGACTTCCTTCTTCCTCGATCAGACCCCCTAAGACAGTACTGTAACCATGTCCCCCTGTCATATTTATGTGTGTGTATATAAATAATAATTCTGTGAACACAAGATCGCCAGAACCACTGTCCCCATCCTAATAATTTCATTCTATTTCCTATTGCCAACACCCAATTTTTGCATTTTTGAGCACATCTGTTTTCATTGATAATAGCAAAAAGAACAACTAGAGAAGGTGAATCTTAATGGCAACATAGTCATCATTTACAAACTTGCCAGGTGTTATCCCTTTCCACTTTGTAAACAAATGTAAACAATGATAAGACAATGTTCATCCACTTACATTCTCTCAAACGTAAAGCACACGGATAGCAATTTTATTTTTGGAATGAACAAAATCTATTTGAACATGTGGCTCATAAAAGCTAGATAAAAAAAAAAAAAATCAACCTCCCTCCTCCCGCACCCCCACCCCCTTTGAAATATAACATTTTTACAGTTATTATTTATACAAGAACAAATATTATATATATATATATATATATATATATATATATATATATATATATATATATATCAACAAAAAAATAAACCTCCCTCCCCCCTCCAAATTAAAAAATACATTTATAAAATATATTATTTGTAAAAATAAATACATTAAATAAATAAACCTGAAAATGTATGTATTTTTTTGTAACAAAAATAGAAAAATACCCCCTTCCTCCCCCATTGGAAAAAAAATATTTTAAACCAATTTTTTGGTATCAACAAAAGGCCCAAAACTAGGGCAATCAACCCGACCTACAAATTGGTATAATTGGTGGAATCTTCCACAAATGAGGTGGATGGTGCGGGATTAGGTCTAGCAGAGGGTTGTGGGACAGACTGTGGGTAGAGGGACTGAAACTGAGGGGAAGGTGTTGGATTTTTTGGGAATGCTCCTGAAACAATGTGAAGAACAGAGGAGATTGGGGAAGGAGTTAGATAAGGTATGGGGGGAGCAGATTGGTAGGGGAGGTTGCCATAATCATCAGAATATGGACGGTATCGTGGGGGATAATAGGTGTAGGTTCTGAGTGGTGGAGGGTTGGGGGAAGGGTAATAGGGTCCAGATGGTGTAGGTGGACAATAGAGAGGGGTGGAGGAGGTTGTGACTGGTCGTTGTCCAAAAGACTTTACCAGATTTAATACTGCAGTTCTCATCTGGCATTTCTGTTCCTCAGGTACTTCTTTGAACATTGGCACCAAAAGTTTTGAAAAGTTTCTGTCCGGACATTCACTTTCCTCAAGCTTTTCGGAGAGTTTGTCCACAACCTCTCTGAACTTTGCCATGTGCTGTTCCATTTTTGATTGTGGAGGCTGTCTGCATGCACAAAGTCTTGGTCTGACCTCTTGTGATGGACCAGGTTAATCCAAAACTGGAGAGCGAGCGGAAACATTGAAAGGGGTCACTCTTTCTGCCTGTTCGTCATTGGTTTCATCCTCCCGTTCCTCCTGATCTGTCTCCCCGCTTTGGTGCTGCTCCCAGATAGATTGTGCACTGAAAAAAATCATTGTTAGTCATAGCATTATCTCACAGTTGTAGATGGTGAAAACTACAAATTCTAGATTGTTTCTTACTCTCTCATTTCGAGGAAGGGCTTTAAAAATTCAAGCTCCCTTGCATGAGTATAGGGAGTTATATGTTGACCAGCTGACCCACTTCTCCCCTCTCTCAATTTCCGTAGACAGCGGCTTAAACTATGTCTTATACTCCTCCATCTTTTCTGTAAACAATACACTGCAAAACATAAACCACAAGATGACATTATTTTTCTTTTCAGGTACCTTGCAACCGGACATTTGTTTGCTAGTCTACATTTTGAATTTATGGTGGGCAAGTCCACGGCTAGCACCATTGTACATGACACATGTCTGGTTTTATGGGAGGTGCTGAAAGATGTAGTCATGAGGAAGCCAACAAAAAAAAAATTTGGTCCAACATTGCCCAAGTCTTTTGGAAAAATTGCAATTTTCTGAACTGTGTCGGAGCAATCGTTGGCAAGCATGTAAGAATTGTGATGCCAGTGGCTACTGGCAGTAGATATTTCGATTATAAGAATTTTTTTTCTTTTGTTCTAATGGCAGTGGCAGATGCCAACTACTGCTTCACATATGTTGATGTTGGCTCATATGGGAGCAGTTCTGACTCACGTATCTTTACGCACTCATCCTTTGGGCAAATGTTGCACGACAATGAGTTGGACCTCCCTGGAATTTTGCCATTACCTGGAACAAATGGGCCTCCTCTCCCATATGTGTTTGTAGGAGATAAGGCCTTTTCCCTGGGCGAAAACCTGATGAGGCCATTCTCCAATCGAAGCCTCAGTGTTGACAAGCGGCTATTCAATTATCGTTTAACCAGGGCCAGAAGGGTGGTGGAATGTAGTTTTGGCATTTTGGCCAATAAGTGGCGCTTTCTGCATACACCAATAAATTTAAATATGGAGAATGCCATATCTGCGGTCAAAACAACGTGTGTCCTCCACAATTTTGTAAGGCAACGTGATGGTAATCAATTTGAGGAAAGTATCATGCACGATTTGCAAAGTGCACAGTGGACTGCAAGCAGGGGCTCCACCACTGGTGCAAATATCAGTGATAAGTTTAAAGACTTCTTCATGTCACCGGCGGGGGAAGTATCATGGCAGCTTCAAGCAATGTCATAATCATAATCTACATACATCTAAATTTGGGTAAATTACCTTCGGACTAAGAAGATGTGTGCTTTGCTTTATTTTTTAGGTTGTATATACTGTATTGTTTCAATAAAACCAACAGTATCTTCATCTTGTATATGTTTGCATTACCACAATAGATTGTTGATTAAAATATTTTTTTTACACAGATATGAAGTTGATGTGTGATATCTGCTTGGTTTCTGAAGTGTTCATATACATTTGTAGCAAAATGACACATTAATTATCTAATAGGGATGAGCTTTATATTTGGGTCGAACATGATTTTGACTCGAACATTGGCTGTTAGCGAACAATTTGGGGTGTTTGCAGGCAAATTCGAAAGCTGCGGAACGCCCTTTAAAAGTCTACTTGAGGAATCAAAAGTGCTAATTTTAAAGGTCAATATGCATGGTATTGTCATAAAAAGGGTTTGGGGACCCGGGTCCTGCCCCAGGGGACATGTATCAAGGCAAAAAAAAGTTTTGAAAATGGCAGTTTTTTCGGGAGCAGTGATTTTAATAATGCTTAAAGTGAAACAATAAAAGTGTAATATTCCTTTAAATTTCATACCTGGGGGGTGTCTATAGTATGCCTGTAAAGGGGCACATGTTAGAACAGTTTGAGAGCAAAATTACATTTCTAAAGAAAAAAAGTTATTTAAAACTACTCGCGGCTATAACGAATTGTCGGTCCCGGCAATATAGATAAAAGTCATTGAAAAAAATGGCATGGGTCCCCCCCCCCCAGTCCATTACCAGGCCCTTTGGGTCTGGTATGAATATTAAAGGGAACCCCGAACCAAAATTTTAAATAAAATGCGCGGGGGTCCCCCTAGATTCCATACCAGGCTCTTCAGGTCTGGTATGGGTATTAAGGGGAACCCTGCGCCAAATTAAAAAAAAAATGACGTAGGAGTCCCCCTCAAAATCCATACCAGGCCCTACAGGGTCTGGTATGGATTTTGAGGGGAACCCCATGCCAAAATAAAAAAAAAATGACATGGGTTCCCCCAAAAAATCCATACCAGACCCTTATCTGAGCACGCAACCTGGTAGGCCGCAGGAAAAGATGGGGGGACGAAAGAGCGCCCCCCTCCTGAAGCGTACCAGGCCACATGCCCTCAACATGGGGAGGGTGCTTTGAAGTCCCCCCAAAGCACCTTGTCCCCATGTTGATGGGGACAAGGGCCTCATTCCCACAACCCTTGCCCGGTGGTTGAGGGGGTCTGTGGGCAGGGGGCTTATTGGAATCTGGAAGCCCCCTTTAACAAAGGGGACCCCCAGATCCTGCCTCCCCATGTGAATGAGTATGGGGTACATTGTAACCCTACCATTTCACCAAAAAAAAGTGTTAACATAAATAAAATCAGGATGCAGTTTTTGACAATTCTTTTATTATGATTAACGTCCCCCATGTTGCTCCAAAGTCTGTCAAAATGTCTTCCTCCTCCTCCACTGATGTCTCCGGTAGCTTCCCGCTATCTTCTGTCTCTGCTTCCTCTTCTTTCTTCCTCCACCGCTCTTGCCCTCCACTGTCTAGAGGATAAGAAAAAGTTTTCCACTCCTTCACCGCTGCTGCCATTCTGGTAACTCCTGGGACTTGTTTTCCAGCTAGGGGGCATGGCCGTGACGTCATCCTCAGACCCCGCCACCCCCATTACATCACGGACCCATAATGCCGAGGCCGTGACGTAACAAGTGGGTGGAATCTGAGGGTGACATCAAAGCATGGCCATGACCCATCGTTATTTAAGAGCTGACAGAAAGCGGAGAGCCCAGAACTGCAGCGGCGAGCATCAGTGAAGGAACGATTCTCCTCTGGAGAACGGCGGCCGGTGGCAGAGTGGGAAGACACAAGAGAGAGCTGCGACAGAGGAGGTGGAGATAGAAGATAACGGGAGCAACCGACTGGAGACATGGGCGGAAGAAACGGAGACATGCCATCGGTGGAAAAAGAAGAAATCGTGACTGACGGAGGACATTCTTCAGTCTTAACTGAACTGCCTCAGTCTGTTTATTACTGTTTAACACTTTTTTTTCATCTGAATAAGTAGGGGTACCATGTACCTCATACTCGTTAACATAGGGTGGGGGGTCGGGATCTGGGGGCCCCCTTGTTAAAGGGGGCTCCCAGATTCCGATAAGCCCCCGGCCCGCAGACCCCGTCAACCAACGGTCAGGGTTGTTGGGAAGAGGCCCTTGTCCTCATCAACATGGGGACAAGGTGCTTTGGGGTGGGGGGGCCACAGGGCGCCCCCCTGCCCCAAAGCACCCACCCCCCATGTTGAGGGCATGCGGCCTGGTACGTTGGGGGGGGAGCTCGCTCGTCCCCTCCCCTTTCCTGGCTTGTCAGGCTGCGTGTTCAGATAAAGGTCTGGTATGGATTTAGGGGGGACCCCCACGCCATTTTTAAAAAAATGTTGGCGTTGGGGTTTCCCTCAATATCCATACCAGACCTAAGGGCCTGGTATTGATCTGGGGGGAATCCTATGCCGATTTTTTTTATGTTCCAAAAACTAGTATCACTTACATTTTTCACCACACACACTGTCTGTCCATGAATTCCAGTCCTCATAGTACTGCTCACTAATCTCCTGCCAGGCTCTCTCCTTCTTGGCCATATCCTTGTAATTAACATCATGAGTGTCATACAACACTGGACGTTCCTTCACTAGCTGAATGAGCTGCTCATTTTGCAGCCTGGATCTGGTACCTCTGTTTCTCCTAGGTGCCATTATACACCTCACACAGACAACAAATGGTCACTTCCTCCTCTTCTTTACCACTGCACACAATGGGAGGGGCTACAGCAGGGGGCAGAAAATAACACAATGTCGGATGTCTTGGTATGAATCGTGAGGGAGAACTTTGTGCCAAATTTTAAACAAAAAACCGGCATGGGCTCCCCCTCCAAGAGCATACCAAGCCCTTGAGTCTGGTATGGATTTTAAAGGGGAACCCCCTATGCCAAAAAAACGGCGTGGGTGTCCCCCCAAATCCATACCAGACCCTTATTCGAGCACGCAGCCCGGCCGGTCAGGAAAGGGGGTGGGGACAAGCGAGCGCCCCCCCTCCTGAACCATACCAGGCTGCATGCCCTCAACATGGGGGGGTGGGTGCTTTGGGGCAGGGGGCACCCTGCGGCCCCCCACCCCAAAGCACCTTGTCCCCATGTTGATGAGGACAAGGGCCTCTTCCTGACAACCCTTACCTTTGGTTGTTGGGGTCTGCTGGTGGGGGCTTATCAGAATCCGGGAGCCCCCTTTAATAAGAGGGCCCCCAGATCCCGGCCCCCCACCCTATGTGAATGAGTATGGGGTACATTGTACCCCTACCCATTCACCTAGGGAAAAAAGTGTCAATAAAAAAAAACACACTAGACAGGTTTTTAAAGTAATATATTAGGCAGCTCCGGGGGGTCTTCTTCCGACTTTGGGGGTCTTCTTCCGACTTCTCCGCTCTCTCCGCCCTCTTCTCCCAGTGTCCGGTTCTTCTGCCGGGCTCCTCCGCTATCGTCTGCTCTTTTGCCGCTCTTTTGCTAGCAGTGGCCCGGTTTTCTCCGTCGTCTCGTTCCCTCTTCTCTTCTTCCGATGTTGACACAACGCTCTCTCCCGCTGTAATGATGTGTGCAAGGTGCGCGACGACTTATATAGGCATGGGGCGTGGTCACCAGCTGATGTCATTCGGTGACACCGCCCCCTTATGACGTCACCACCCATCATGCCACGGGCCGTGACGTCATAAGGGGGTGGGGCCACCGGGTGACATCAGCCGGAAAACCCCCCCTTATGCCTATATAAGTCACTGTGCACCTCGCACACATCATTACAGCGGGAGAGAGCATTGTGTCAACATCGGAAGAAAAGAAGAGGGAACGAGACGACGGAGAAGACCGGGCCACTGCTATCGAAAGAGCGGCAAAAGAGCAGAAGATATCGGAGGAGCCCGGTAGAAGAACCGGATACCGGGAGAAGAGGCTGGAGAGAGCGGAGAAGTCGGAAGAAGACCCCCAAAGTTGGAAGAAGACCCCCGAAGTCGGAAGAAGACCCCCGGAGTTGCCTAATAAATTACTTTAAAAACCTGTCTAGTGTGTTTTTTAATTGACACTTTTTTTCCTAGGTAAATGGGTAGGGGTACGATGTACCCCATACTCATTCACATAGGGTGGGGGGCCGGGATCTGGGGGCCCTCTGACTGGCCGGGCTGCATGCTCAGATAAGGGTCTGGTATGGATTTGGGCATAGGGGGTTCCCCTTAAAATTAATTAATTAAAATCCATACCAGACCCAAGGGCCTGGTATGCTCTTGGAGGGGGGACCCATGCCGTTTTTTAATTGAAAATTTGGCGCAGAGTTCCCCCTCAAGATCATCTGAGCACAAGTTGCATGCCAAAGTCAGATCATGCGAGACGGCGATCCCACTTTGATCCGACTTCAATGATAGTCAATGGGCTGCAGTAGGATCAAAGTCGGACCAAAGTAGTACAGGGAGCATTTTCAAAGTCGGACCGACTTGTGTCGGACCAGTTAAGATGGCTCCCATAGGGAAACAAGTTTTTTCACAAGTCATGCAACATGAGCTCCCAATGTCGGAGCGTTTGTTGCACTAGTATGAACCCAGCCCTAAACAGGAATGCAGGAGATTTCTTGAGATGTGACCAAGGTGAAGGCAGAGATGAAGTGAGCTGGACAGCTTTAAGTAGGCAGGTCAGACGAGCAGGATCAGGAACAGCTGGGTAACTGTGGAGGAACTCAGCACAGGAATGGGGTTTGGGGGATATCAGCACAGGAATGGTGAAAACCCCTCATAATGCGCACAGCAGGTGTACAGACCCGGGAACCCCTCATAATGGGCACAACAGGTGTACAGACCTGGGAACTCAGCACAGGAATGGTGGGAACCCCTCATAATGGGCACAGCGGGTGTACAGACCGGGGAACTCAGCACAGGGATGGTGGGAAACCCTCATAATGGGCACAGCAGCCAGCAGGTGTACAGACCTGGGAACTCAGCACAGGGATTTCCACCATCCCTGTGCTGAGTTCCCAGGTCTATACCCATAATGAGCACAGCGGGTGTACAGACCCAGAAACTCAGCACAGAGATGGTGGTAAACTGCCATTCCGCTCCTTGACAGCGAGGTGTGAGGTTGCTAGTTCCTTTGCGCCTGTGCTTCCAGAGACCAGGGGCTAGAGTTGCTCCTCTGCCCCAGGAGTGATGCAGGATCCTGGGGAGGACCCTGGTGGAGGCCCCCTGGATAGGCCTCAGCCTGTGGACGACACTGGGCCTGGCCCAAGGAAAGATGAGTCCCTGTCTGCCTTTAGACGGAGGGTTGTTGAAACACTGAAGCGGATTGAGAAGGAAGAGAAGTTGGTAGCTTTGAAAAATGAATTTAAAAAGAAAAAACTGATTTGTGCCAAAGTGTTCAGCAAGAAAAGACCGGCTCTGAGGCCTGAGTTGAAAGACCTGGAACAAGCTCTGCGGAAACAGAAAGAACTGGTGAGTTCTCTGAAGGAGAATAGTGGAGCATTTAAAGAAAAATATAAGAATGAAGAAAGATTCAGCCAAATGAGAAGAGGAGCCGCTTCCTGCATGGAGGGTGAGGAGACCAGTGAGGAGATGCAGGTACAGACAACAGAGAGTGAGAAAGTGGGCCCGGAGGATGAGCCCAGCTCTTCAACACCTCAGACATCTGCTGAGCCCTCAATGGTGGAGGCCTCTGTCCCCTTCACTCCCCAGCAATGTGGAACATCTGAGCAGGAGGTTGAAGGTTCTGGCATGCTGGATTTCATCAATAAACTTGAATCACCTCCAGGTGTGGCTTCCCAGGATGATGAGGAGAAGATGGATGCCGTTCCTAGCCCTGTGGAAGAAAGACCTGTGGAGAGAAAAGGTGCAGGTACAGTGTGTGTGCAGGATGGTGTGAACTTTAATGACAATGTGCTTGTTGAGGGTTGTAGTGCTGCAGGCAGTCAGCCCAGACCCATGGACAATGTACAGCATGCAATAACATCTGCTAATAACTGTCAGCTT
This sequence comes from Aquarana catesbeiana, assembly GCF_042186555.1. NCBI lineage: Eukaryota > Metazoa > Chordata > Amphibia > Anura > Ranidae > Aquarana > Aquarana catesbeiana. The sequence continues at coordinate 235,840,787 of NC_133331.1, read as the reverse complement.
CGGTCTGCAGAGAGGTCCATGGACAATACAGAGACTTTGCCTGGACCAGGCACAGCGGCTGTTCCTGTGAATGGTGGAGGAGATGCTGGGTGCAGTAATGCTACAACTTTCCAGGAGTCTGCAGCAGCCATGACTGTGATTGATCCCAGAAAAGAAACTGTGTGTTCGGGGGAGGGGGAGGGGGAGGGTCCTGCCTCTGCTAATCAGAAGACTGCTATCTCAGCTCATTCAGACTCTGCCAGCAGGTTTGAATGTGTCTAAGGAAAAGACTGCAAATGCTGCTGGTGTAAGAAAAACTTATGCTGGTGTTGCTGCTACAGGATCTGGGAAGGGGCACCAAGCAGGGAAGGAGCATGAAAATGTTTTATCTTCCTCCCTGTTTAAAAGGAGGAATGTTGTTCAGTTAAAATGGGAAGGCGGTGGAATCCCCCACATAGGAGGGGTGGTTAAAATCCTGCAGATGGGGTTTACACCCACAGATATCTTTGCCCCGATCAGTCCGGCAGGTTCCTATGAGTATGATTTGTCCTTTATCCATCCGGAGTCTTTGGACATATTTTAGAAGTATGAACACGTGTGTAGGGGCCTGCCGGACTGGAAAGGGCTCATCCCAAAGCTTGTTTCACGCCAGCCCCTCATTAAAATGGTCACAATTTTGGTCCGCAATGAATCCATGCCACAAGGGGATTTAACTGTTTGGTTGAGAAGGTATGGAGACGTCCTGAGCCCCCTAAAAAAGATTGTGGACGATCAGGGAATATAGACGGGGGGATGGTCTGTGCAGCTAAAATTAAAGGTCCTTGATAATGTCGTACAGCATCTGCCATCCTCAGCTTTCCTGGAGAGGGACAGGCTGATCATCTTCTATCCAGGCCAGCCAAAGCTCTGCAATAAGTGTGGTGATAAAGGGCATCTTGCATCCTTCTGTCCAGTGATGAAGTGCTCTCTGTGTCAGGGTATAGGACATTTGGCGAAGGATTGTAATATCATCAGGTGCAATCTGTGCAATGCGGTGGGACATCCTTACAGTCAGTGTCCTGAGGCAATGCACAACAATCCTGAGCTCATGAGAGAGTTCTTCCGCCTGGACATGGAGGATGCTCAGAGCTCAGCAGCTGGGGTGCCTGTGAGTCCATCTGAGTCTGTGCCAATACCCAATGTGTCTCCCCAGTCTGTGATGCCCCAGTCTGTGCCAATACCCAATGTGTCTGTGTCTCCCCAGTCTGTGCGTTTACCTAGTGTGCCCGTGTCTTCTGTAGGTAAGGTATCAGTTGCCGAAAATGTGTCCAATCCTTCTGTGTCTTCTAAAATTGCAGAGGCAGCAAGAGGTGCTGAGGCAGGTGCATCAGGTGTGGTGCCAATCCCCCTCCCCCGACGCTGCAGGGTTTCTATTGAGGATTATGGGGTGCAGAGGAGTGGGGAAAGAGAGAGAGGGTGGAGAGGCTGGCCTGGTGGTAGATAAGGGAAGGGGGAGTGAGGGGGAGGGGGGTGAAGGGGAGGAAAGGTGTGGGGAGGCTGTTGAATCTGGTTTGTCTAAGGATGATATGGAGTGGTTGGAGGATAGGAGGAGGAGGGGCAAAAGAAGGAAAAAAAGGGGTTCAGTTACCTTAAATCCTAAAGTTTTGCCTTTGGAAAATAAGTTTAAGATCCTGTCAGATGATGAGGATGAAAGGGACTCATTGAGTTCTGCATCCTCTATGGAGGACGAGTGCCAGGGTGCAACGAAGCGCGCTGGTTCTCCAGGGAGAGGGAGTAGTCAGGCTAACAAACGGCTGCCTCAACTACCCTAATGGCAGTTCCCACTCCGTTAAAAATGGCAACCATTAATGTTGCCAGCTTAAGATCAGTAAGTGCTCGTCATATGGCCTTATTTTTGCTCAGTTTGATGCTGACATTTTGTTTTTGCAAGAAACCCATCTGAGTAGTTTGGCCGATATACATCTGGCAAAGAAGGGGTGGAGACGTGGGCCCTCATTTTGGTCTCTTGCGGCCGAGCCTTACAGCGGAGTTGCAGTCCTTTTTTCTGGTATGGTAACGTGTCGGCGGGTAATTGAGGTAGTGATAGGGAGATGCATGGTCTTAGACGTCTCTGTAAAGGGGCAGGACTTGCGCCTGATTAACATCTGTGGTCCCCAGACGAAGTGGGACAGGAAATGCCTCTTTACAAAGATTAAGCCTTTTCTTTTTACGGCCCAGCAGGTTATCTTTGGAGGTGATTTCAACACCATTACTAGGTCTAAAGACAGGAGAGGTTTCAGAGATAAGCTGGGCTATGACACCCTTTTTCTTAATGCGATAGTTAGGGAAGCAGGTCTTGTAGATGTGCACATTAAGCGCTGCCCAGACAGCACGGGGGTTCACTTTTCAGCAAGGTAATAGTCAGAGTAGGATAGATAGGTTTTTTTTAAAGGGAGACTTCGCTTTTTCGGCACCTGTGTGTCGGGCAGTGGAGTTTTCTGATCACTGTATTCTATCTGTGACTCTGAATGCCCCAGACATGCCACCTAGGGGAAGGGGTATCTGGAGATTGAATTCGGCCCTCCTGGAAGACGAGAGAGTAAGACAATCCTTTGAGGATTATTTTCACGCACAGGTAATCCTAGACTTTTACAACAGCAAGTCAGAATGGTGGGAGCTTGTTAAACAGCGGACTGTTGGGCTTTTCAAGGCCATAGGAAGAAAGGAGCAGCAAGATAAGTATATCACCTACCAGCCTTTGCGGAAGAAACCTGACCGCCTTGTTTCGAATGGAGGAGATTCTGGGGCAATCTCTGAGGTGAAGCTCCTCCTTAGGAGACATCAATATGACTGGCACGCCTCTTTGGTTCAGGAGAGGGATTACGGGAAATACCATTCGCCTGACCCTTACCAGAACTGTAAACAGAGCATAGCAGTTAAGACGGTCAATGGCCTGAGGGACAGTACGGGCTCTCTGACGAAGTCTAGGTCAGGGATCCTGGAGGTTGTCAGGTCATACTATGCCGATCTCCTGGGAGGAAGGAACCTTGACCGGACAAGGATGTTGGGTTTTTTGGACTCTACACCAGGACTGGAAAGTAATGTTCCTTTGATGAATTTGACAGATGAAATCACTGCAGATGAGGTAATTCAGGCTATTGATAAACTAGCCATTAGGGATGAGCCGAACACCCCCCGGTTCGGTTCGCACCAGAACCCGCGAACGGACCGAAAGTTCGCACGAACGTTAGAACCCCATTGACGTCTATGGGACTCGAACGTTCGAAATCAAAAGTGCTCATTTTAAAGGCTAATTTGCATGGTATTGTCCTAAAAAAGGTTTGGGGACCCGGGTCCTACCCCAGGGGACATGTATCAATGCAAAAAAAACTTTTAAAAACGGCCGTTTTTTCGGGAGCAGTGATTTTAATGATGCTTAAAGTAAAAAAAAAAAGTGAAATATTCCTTTAAATATCGTACCTGGGGGGTGTCTATAGTATGCCTGTAAAGTGACGCGTGTTTCCCATGTTTAGAACAGTCCCTGCACCAAATGTCATTTTTAAAGGAAAAAATCTCATTTAAAACTGCTTGCGGGTTTAATGTCATGTCGGGTCATGGCAATATGGATGAAAATCAGTGAGACAAACGGCATGGGTACCCCCCAGTCCATTACCAGGCCCTTTGGGTCTTGTATGGATATTAAGGGGAACCCCGCACCCAAATTAAAATAAGGAAAGGTGTGGGGCCACCAGGCCCTATATACTCTGAACAGCAGTATACAGGCGGTGCAAACAAGACAGGGACTGTAGGTTTGTTGTTAAGTAGAATCTGTTTGTAATTTTGAACATTTTTAACGTGTTTAGCTCCAGCCAAAAAATCTTTTCTAAGCTTTTTGGAAAACATAGGGAAGGGTTATCACCCCTGTGACATTTGGTTTGCTGTCTTTCCTCCTCTTCAGAAGATTTCACCTCACTTTTTTGTCCCAATGAAAAATGTTTTTTGAAAATTTGGGTTTTTTTGTGGAACAAGGATTGGAAAGCATCAGTGGAAAGGAGAAATTGTTTTCCCATATTAACTCTTACAGGAAAGAATTTCCCTTCCTAGGGGTAGATTTCATCTCACTTCCTGTTGTCTCCTTCCGTTTGCAAGTAGGAGTCGTTTGTAAGTTAGATGTTTGAAAGTAGGGTCCTGCCCTATATACTCAGCATAAATTTGGGCCTTAGGTGTTGCTGTGGCCACAACACTGTAAGCCCTCACAGGGCCCTGCTGTGAAATATTAGATCAAGAATTGTAATTACATGCCCCTGTTGAACAGGAGCTGAAAAATTAGGCCTTAGGCACTGGTGCTGGTGCCACAACACTGCAACCCCTCACAGACACTCTAGTTGGAACACAGGAACGAGCCCTGCTGCAAAGTATTGCTTCAAAAATTGTAATTACACGCCCCTGTTAGACAGGGGCAGAAAAATTGGGCCTTAGGCACTGGTGCTGGTGCCACAACACTGCAACCCCTCACAGACACTCTAGTTGGAACGCAGGAACGAGCCCTGCTGCAAAGTATTGCATCAAAAATTGTAATTACACGCCCCTGTTAGACAGGGGCAGAAAAATTGGGCCTTAGGCACTGGTGCTGGTGCCACAACACTGCAACCCCTCACAGACACTCTAGTTGGAACGCAGGAACGAGCCCTGCTGCAAAGTATTGCATCAAAAATTGTAATTACACGCCCCTGTTAGACAGGGGCAGAAAAATTGGGCCTTAGGCACTGGTGCTGGTGCCACAACACTGCAACCCCTCACAGACACTCTAGTTGGAACGCAGGAACGAGCCCTGCTGCAAAGTATTGCATCAAAAATTGTAATTACACGCCCCTGTTAGACAGGGGCAGAAAAATTGGCCCTTAGGCACTGGTGCTGGTGCCACAACACTGCAACCCCTCACAGACACTCTAGTTGGAATGCAGGAACGAGCCCTGCTGCAAAGTATTACATCAAAAATTGTAATTACACGCCCCTGTTAAACAGGGGCTGAAAAATTGTGCCTTAGGCACTGGTGGTGGCGCCCAGAACCAAAAATGTTCTTACAAGCTATCAGCGTGATGATTGAGGAGGAAGAGGATAATTACTCAGGGATAGTCACTCAGCATCAGCATAGGCAGTCTTTGAAGGGATCTGAGATTTCAAAAAAAATTATTCGGTTACATCAGCATCAGGTGCTTGGTAGCTGGTGGTGATCCAAGACTCATTCATTTTTATGAAGGTCAGCCGATCGACCGAGTCGGTGGACAGACGCACCCTGTGATCGGTTACCACGCCTCCAGCAGCACTGAATGTGCGTTCCGAAAGAACGCTGGATGCAGGACAGGCCAGTAGCTCAATTGCATACTGTGCAAGCTCTGGCCAGTGATCCATCCTCAAGACCCAGTAACCCAGAGGATTTTCGGTGGGAAAGGTGTCCAAGTCTGATCTTGCCCCTAGGTATTCCTGCACCATGTAAAACAGACGCTGGCGATGGTTGCTGGAACCGATCATACCTTGGGGCTGCGGACCAAAAAATTGTCTGAACGCATCGGTCAGACGGCCACCTTCTCCACCGCTCCTTCTTTGACTGACCGAAGCCTCAGCAACACGTTGTCCAGAAACAGGAGTTTGTAACCTCCCAGTCTCTGGGAACGCGTTGCACAGACCTTTCTGCAAGGCCTCCCGAAGATGTTTCATCCTCTGCTCCCTCTGCGATGGCAAGATAAGGTCCGCAACCTTACCCTTGTAACGTGGATCAAGGAGGGTTGCCAGCCAGTATTGGTCCTTCTCCTTGATACCACGAATACGAGGATCCTTACGCAGGCTTTGCAGGATCAGGGAGGCCATGCAGCGTAGGTTTGCTGAGGCATTCGGTCCGGAGTCCTCTGGGTCACTAAGAACGACATGGTCCGCAGCCACCTCCTCCCAGCCACGTACAAGTCCATGTGTTTCTTGGGACTGATCCCTTAAAGACTGCTGCTGATGCTGAGTGCCAGGCTCCACCTCCATACTGACACAATCTTCCTCCTCCTCCTCTTCCTCCTCGTCCTCTTCCTGTGTGATCGGCGGGCACGCAGGAACACTGTCTGGATAAAGGGGGCCTTGAGAGCTAAGGAAGTCCTCCTCTTCCTGCCTCTGTTCTGCCTCAAGTGCCCTGTCCATTATTCCACGCAGCGTGTGCTCCAACAGGTGGACAAGGGGGACAGTGTCACTGATGCATGCACTGTCACTGCTCACCATCCTCGTGGCCTCCTCGAATGGTGACAGGACAGTGCATGCATCCCTGATCATGGCCCACTGGCGTGGGGAAAAAAAACCAAGCTCCCCTGACCCTGTCCTGGTGCCATAGTCGCACAGGTACTCATTGATGGCCCTCTGCTGCGTGTGCAGCCGCTGCAGCATGGCCAACGTTGAGTTCCACCTGGTGGGCATGTCACAGATTAGGCGGTTCTTGGGCAGGTTAAACTCCTTTTGGAGGTCCGTCAGCCAAGCACTGGCATTATATGACCGGCGGAAATGCACACAGACTTTCCTGGCCTGCCTCAGGACATCCTGTAAGCCCGGGTACCTGCCCAAGAACCGCTGCACCACCAAGTTAAGGACGTGAGCCAAACAGGGCACATGGGTCATTTGTCCCTGTCGGAGGGCAGAGAGAAGGTTGGTGCCATTGTCGCAAACCACCATTCCTGCCTTAAGTTGGCGTGGCGTCAACCACCTCTGAACCTGCCCCTGCAGAGCTGACAAAACCTCTGCCCCAGTGTGGCTCCTGTCCCCCAAGCACACCAGCTCAAGCACCGCATGGCATCTTTTGGCCTGCGTACTTGCGTAGCCCCTTGAACGCCTACGGAGCACCGCTGGTTCCGAGGAAGAGGCCATGGAGGAAGAAGAAGAGGAGGGGGTGGAGGAGAGAGGTGTGTCACAATCAGCATTTTGGAGGCGTGGTGGCGGAACAACCTCCAACACTACTGCACCTTGTCCTGCATCCTTCCCAGCTGCCAGCAGAGTCACCCAATGCGCCGTGAAACTTAGGTAACGTCCCTGTCCATGCCTGCTGGACCATGAGTCAGCGGTAATATGCACCTTACCGCTGACCGCCCTGTCCAGCGAGGCATGGACATTGCCTTCCACATGCCGGTAGAGAGCCGGAATCGCCTTCCGTGAGAAAAAGTGGCGTTTGGGTACCTGCCACTGAGGAACCGCACATTCCACAAACTCACGGAAGGGGGCAGAGTCTACCAACTGAAAAGGCAGCAGTTGAAGTGCTAGCAATTTTGCCAAGCTAGCATTCAACCGCTGGGCATGTGGATGGCTGGGAGCAAACTTCTTTCGGCGGTGCAGCAGCTGGGGCAGGGAAATTTGCCTGGTACAATCTGACGTCGGTGTACCAAAAGCAGATTGCCCACAAGTACTTGGCTGTGACACACCTAATTCTACACCTTCATTCCTCTCACTGCAGGTCTCAGAGAGGACTGAAGGTCTAGTGGGGTTGGAAATCTCAGCTGATGAGGAGCAAGGAGAGATCCTCTTTGTTCTTTGGTGTGGGTCTTTTAGATACGCTTGCCAACGAACTGCATGGCAGGTCAACATATGTCTGGTCAAGCATGTGGTACCCAAGCGGGAGATGTTTTGGCCACGCGAGATACGCTTGAGACATATGTTGCAAATAGCAGCGGTGCGATCTGATGCACTCGTCTCAAAAAAGGCCCACACCAAAGAACTTTTTGAATAACGCGCAGAGACTGCAGCGCCCTGCACATGTGGAGCTTTGGGGTGTGATGCAGTCAATGTGCTGCCCTTAGGCTGGCCCCTGGAGGGCATCCTGCCTCGTTGGTGATGTGCCGCCACCTCCTCCTCCTCCTCCTCCTCCTCCTCCTCTCTCCTATCAGGCACCCACGTTGAGTCAGTGACCTCATCATCCCCTCCCTCCTCATCACTGGAGCAAACCTGGCAGTATGCTGCAGCAGGGGGAGCATGACTGCCAGATTGCTGTCCTTCTTGGGCACCCCCTCTGTCCGTGCTCATGTTACTGCCTTCATCGAGCTCAGTATCGTCATCAGAGCCTTCCAAACGCTGGGCATCCTCCTGGAGCATGTACCCAACACTGTGGTCAAACAGTTCGAGGGAATCCTCATGAGGACATGGTGGAGCTAGGGAAGGAGTCACTGATGACATTGAGCTGAGGGAAGAGGCCGCTGCTTTGCCAGACAAAGCACCCTGGGCATGGGTGAGAGAGGATGAGAAGGATGAGGACGGCTTGGTCATCCACTCGACCAAGTCTTCCGCATGTTGCAGCTCAACACGGCCAGCTGCCGAAAAAAAGGCCAAGCGTGTCCCATGGCCACGTGCTGATGAGGATGCACCGTCTCCACGACCAGCACTAGACACAGAGCCTGCTTGCCCTCTCTTATTGGCTTGTGACTGTCTGCCTCTCCTTCTTGGCCTTCCAGACATACTAATGGCCTGTAGCTGCACTAAGCTGGGATAGAACACCTGTAATTTTCTTCAAGTAGCTTTATATACTGTAACCAGACAAGCCTGCCTGTCAGTAGGAAGATAACAGGAACGGATCTAGCTGAACACTGTGAGCAGGACGCACTGTACTAAATGTAAATAGTCTAGCTGCCTGACCGTGGTACTAATAGGATCAAATAGAACACCTGTAATTTTCTTCAGGTAGCTTTATATACTGTAACCAGACAAGCCTGCCTGTCAGTAGGAAGATAACAGGAACGGATCTAGCTGTACACTGTGAGCAGGACGCACTGTACTAAATGTAAATAGTCTAGCTGCCTGACCGTGGTACTAATAGGATCAAATAGAACACCTGTAATTTTCTTCAGGTAGCTTTATATACTGTAACCAGACAAGCCTGCCTGTCAGTAGGAAGATAACAGGAACGGATCTAGCTGAACACTGTGAGCAGGACGCACTGTACTAAATGTAAATAGTCTAGCTGCCTGACCGTGGTACTAATAGGATCAAATAGAACACCTGTAATTTTCTTCAGGTAGCTTTATATACTGTAACCAGACAAGCCTGCCTGTCAGTAGGAAGATAACAGGAACAGATCTAGCTGAACACTGTGAGCAGGACGCACTGTACTAAATGTAAATAGTCTAGCTGCCTGACCGTGGTACTAATAGGATCAAATAGAACACCTGTAATTTTCTTCAGGTAGCTTTATATACTGTAACCAGACAAGCCTGCCTGTCAGTAGGAAGATAACAGGAACGGATCTAGCTGTACACTGTGAGCAGGACGCACTGTACTAAATGTAAATAGTCTAGCTGCCTGACCGTGGTACTAATAGGATCAAATAGAACACCTGTAATTTTCTTCAGGTAGCTTTATATACTGTAACCAGACAAGCCTGCCTGTCAGTAGGAAGATAACAGGAACGGATCTAGCTGAACACTGTGAGCAGGACGCACTGTACTAAATGTAAATAGTCTAGCTGCCTGACCGTGGTACTAATAGGATCAAATAGAACACCTGTAATTTTCTTCAGGTAGCTTTATATACTGTAACCAGACAAGCCTGCCTGTCAGTAGGAAGATAACAGGAACGGATCTAGCTGAACACTGTGAGCAGGACGCACTGTACTAAATGTAAATAGTCTAGCTGCCTGACCGTGGTACTAATAGGATCAAATAGAACACCTGTAATTTTCTTCAGGTAGCTTTATATACTGTAACCAGACAAGCCTGCCTGTCAGTAGGAAGATAACAGGAACGGATCTAGCTGTACACTGTGAGCAGGACGCACTGTACTAAATGTAAATAGTCTAGCTGCCTGACCGTGGTACTAATAGGATCAAATAGAACACCTGTAATTTTCTTCAGGTAGCTTTATATACTGTAACCAGACAAGCCTGCCTGTCAGTAGGAAGATAACAGGAACGGATCTAGCTGAACACTGTGAGCAGGACGCACTGTACTAAATGTAAATAGTCTAGCTGCCTGACCGTGGTACTAATAGGATCAAATAGAACACCTGTAATTTTCTTCAGGTAGCTTTATATACTGTAACCAGACAAGCCTGCCTGTCAGTAGGAAGATAACAGGAACGGATCTAGCTGAACACTGTGAGCAGGACGCACTGTACTAAATGTAAATAGTCTAGCTGCCTGACCGTGGTACTAATAGGATCAAATAGAACACCTGTAATTTTCTTCAGGTAGCTTTATATACTGTAACCAGACAAGCCTGCCTGTCAGTAGGAAGATAACAGGAACGGATCTAGCTGTACACTGTGAGCAGGACGCACTGTACTAAATGTAAATAGTCTAGCTGCCTGACCGTGGTACTAATAGGATCAAATAGAACACCTGTAATTTTCTTCAGGTAGCTTTATATACTGTAACCAGACAAGCCTGCCTGTCAGTAGGAAGATAACAGGAACGGATCTAGCTGAACACTGTGAGCAGGACGCACTGTACTAAATGTAAATAGTCTAGCTGCCTGACCGTGGTACTAATAGGATCAAATAGAACACCTGTAATTTTCTTCAGGTAGCTTTATATACTGTAACCAGACAAGCCTGCCTGTCAGTAGGAAGATAACAGGAACGGATCTAGCTGAACACTGTGAGCAGGACGCACTGTACTAAATGTAAATAGTCTAGCTGCCTGACCGTGGTACTAATAGGATCAAATAGAACACCTGTAATTTTCTTCAGGTAGCTTTATATACTGTAACCAGACAAGCCTGCCTGTCAGTAGGAAGATAACAGGAACGGATCTAGCTGTACACTGTGAGCAGGACGCACTGTACTAAATGTAAATAGTCTAGCTGCCTGACCGTGGTACTAATAGGATCAAATAGAACACCTGTAATTTTCTTCAGGTAGCTTTATATACTGTAACCAGACAAGCCTGCCTGTCAGTAGGAAGATAACAGGAACGGATCTAGCTGAACACTGTGAGCAGGACGCACTGTACTAAATGTAAATAGTCTAGCTGCCTGACCGTGGTACTAATAGGATCAAATAGAACACCTGTAATTTTCTTCAGGTAGCTTTATATACTGTAACCAGACAAGCCTGCCTGTCAGTAGGAATTTAACAGGAACGGATCTAGCTGAACACTGTGAGCAGGACGCACTGCACTAAATGTAAATAGTCTAGAAGATAACAGGAACGGATCTAGCTGAACACTGTGAGCAGGACGCACTGCACTAAATGTAAATAGTCTAGAAGATAACAGGAACGGATCTAGCTGAACACTGTGAGCAGGACGCACTGCACTAAATGTAAATAGCAGGAACGGATCTAGCTGAACACTGTGAGCAGGACGCACTGCATTAAATGTAAATAGTCTAGATAGAAGATAACAGGAACGGATCTAGCTAAACTGAATACAGTGTATATATATATATGCAACACCTGGGATGCATATATATACACAATACACTGTAAGTGCAGCTAACTGACTGACTGTTCTGCCTAATCTATCTAACTCAAATCAAATGACACTGTCTCTCTCTCTCTCTATCTCTCAGCACACCGGAACACACACTATATAAGGCCGCCGTGCAGGCGGCCTTATATAGTGTGGGGTGTGTACTAAATCCCCTGAGCCATAATTGGCCAAAGCCACCCTGGCTTTGGCCAATTACAGCTCTCTCTACTGACGGCGCTGTGATTGGCCAAGCATGCGGGTCATAGTGCATGCTTGGCCAATCATCAGCCAGCAATGCACTGCGATGCCGCAGTGAATTATGGGCCGTGACGCGCCACACGAATTTAGCGCGAACGGCCCATAACGTTCGCAATTCGGCGAACGATCGAACAGCCGATGTTCGAGTCGAACATGGGTTCGACTCGAACACGAAGCTCATCCCTACTAGCCATCAAGAAAACGCCAGGGCCAGATGGTTTGACAGCCGAGTTCTATAAATGTTTTAAGACGATCCTGGCTCCCTACCTTGCGGAGGTTTTTAATGGCTGTTTGAATGAGGGTTCTCTCCCTGCTTCCATGAGGCAATCTGCAGTGATCCTTCTGTCAAAGGGTAAAGATCCTTCGACGATTGGGAATTAGCACCCCATTAGCCTTCTTAATGTCGATAGAAAGATACTGGCAAAGATTTTCTTCTGGTGATTATCACCAGTTGCAGGCAGTTTGTTATCCCGCCACCAGCACTGTTCGGTCCAAGGTAGAAGCACTTTCTCAGCGGTGTTAGCTGTCCGGGAGCCTTGGAGTATTGTAGGGCTGCTGGTTGGGGTAAATTTTTGCAGACATTGGATCAGGCTAAGGCCTTTGATCGGGTTAATCATGAGTACTTGTGGCTCCTTCTTGACAAATATGGCTTGGAGGGGGGTTTCATTGATTGGCTCAAGATTTTGTACAAAGGGGCTGAAAGCTTTCCTCTGGTTAATGGTTGGGTCGGGCAGCCCTTTGTGGTTGGCTCAGGTGTGCGTCAGGGGTGTCCATTGAGTCCTCTGCTATATGTGTTTGCAATCGACCCCTTCATTAGAAGGCTAGAGAGTGGACTTTTGTGTGGGGTACCTTTGGGCATCGCTGGTGAGCCTCCTTTGAAGGTTGTGGCCTATGCTGATGATGTTTCTGTTTTTATCTCTGGGACTGTGGAGGCACAGGAGGTGGTCTCAGTGATAGGGCAGTATGCAGAAGCATCAAGTTCTAAGGTCAACCAGGATAAGTGTGAAGATTTCTGGATGGGCATGGAAGGTGAGAGCTTTGTTCTCCAATTCCAATTTTTCTGTATGTCAGTTTTGTTTGCATTTTGCCAGTTTCTCGCTATACCAGGATCTATAGTTGTTTCTTCCAGCTGTTATGGGGGAACAGAATAAACCTTGTCAAAAGGAATGTGACTTACCTTCCTAGGCAGGAGGGTGGTCTAGGGATGGTTAACCCTGTAGTCTTTTTCTCTCTGATGTTCTCCGCAGCAGCAGCAGCAATATGGAACATCTGAGAAGGAGGTTGAGGGAGGTACTGGCATGCTGGAGTTCATCTTTAAGCTGGAATCCCCTCCGGGTGCAGATTCCCCAGATGTTGATGAGAAGATGGGCACCGTTCCTCACCCTGTGAAAGAGAAACCTGTAGTGAAAGCAAGATCCACCATGAAGTCTGCAGCAGCTGGGAGGAAGTCTGATCCCACCATCAGCCATGACATCGCAAAGGTAACAACACAGCAAGCAGGTACAGTGTGTGTGCAGGATGGTGATGTGGACTTTATTAATAACAATGAGCTTGTTGAGGGTTGCAGTGCTATAGGCAGTCAGCTCAGACCCATAGACAATGTCCAACATACAATACCATCTGAATTACCTGCTGAAAACAAAGCTTCAGATGAAACTGGTGAGAGTAACTATCAGCTTCTGGGGGAAGAGTCTGCAGTGAGGAGCTCCATGGACAATACAGTGACTTTGCCTGGACCAGACACAGCTGCTGTTCCTGAGAATGGTGGAGGAGATGCTGGGTGCAGTAGTGCTACAACTCTCCAGGAGTCTGCAGTAGCCAAGACTGTGCTTGAACCCATGAAAGTAGCTGAGTGTTCAGAGCAAGGGGAGAGGATGGGTCCTGCCTCCGTTAATCAGAAGACTGCTCTCCCAGCTGAATCAGACTCTCTGCCAGCTGGTCTGAATGTGTCTAAGGACAAGACTGCAATTACTGGTGCTGTAAGAAAATCTTATGCTGGTATTGCTGCTACAGGATCTGGGAAGGGGGAGCAAGCAAGGAAGGAATATGGAAATATTTTATCTTCCTCCCTGTTTAAAAGGAGGAATGTTCTGCAGCTTAAATGGGAGGGAGGAGGAATTCCCCCACATAGGAGGGCAGTGGTGGATAAGATTCTGCAGATGGGGTTTAGGCCCACAGATATCTTCGCCCTGATCAGTTCAGCAGGTTCCTATGAGTACGATTTGTCTTTTATCCATCCAGAGTTTTTGGACATATTTTGGGAGAAATATGAGCACGTGTGTAGGGGCCTGCCGGACTGGAAAGGGCTCATTCTCAAGCTTATATCACGCCAGCCACTCAATAAAATGGTGACAGTTCTTGTCCACAATGAGTCCATACCGCAAGGGGATTTATCTGTGTGGTTGAGGAGGTATGGAGACGTCCTGAGCCCTCTAAAGAAGATTTTGAATGATCGGGGAATATGGACGGGGGGGGGCTAAAATGAAAAGCTTTCCTGGGGAGGGACAGGCTGGCCATCTTCTACCCGGGCCAGCCAAAGCTATGCAACAAGTGTGGAGATAAAGGGCATCTTGCATCCTCCTGTCCAGTGATAAAGTGCTCTCTGTGTCAGGGTGTAGGACATTTGGCAAAGGACTGTAACATCATAAGGTGCAATCTATGCAATGTGGCGGTACATCCTTACAGTCAGTGTCCTGAGGCAATGCATATCAGGCCTGAGCTTACGAGAGAGTTCTTCCGCCTGGACATGGAGGATGCTCAGAGCTCAGCAGTGGGAGTGCCTGTTATTCCATCTGTCTGTCTGAGTCTGTGTCTTCCCAGTCTGTGCATTTACCTAGTGTGCAAGTGTCTTCCCAGTCTGTGGTTCCCCAGTCTGTGAGTTTACCTAGTGTGCCTATGTCTTCCCAGTCTGTAGGTAAGGTTTCAGTTACCGAGAGTGTGTCCAATCCTTCTGTGTCTTCTAAAATTGCAGAGGCAGCAAGAGGTGCTGAGGCAGGTGCATCATGTGCAGTGCCAGTCCCCCTCCCTCAATGCTGCAGGGTTTCTGTTAAGGATCGCGGGGTGCAGAGGAGTGGGGAGGATGGTGAAGAGGCTGGCATAGTGGTAGGTAAGGGAAGGGAAAGGGGGGTGAAGGGGAGGATAGGGGTGGGTAGGCTGTTGATTCCAGTTTGTCCAAGGATGATATGGAATGGTTGGAGGATAAAAGGAGGAGGGGCAAAAGAAAGAAGAAAAAAAAAGAGGTACCGTTACCTCAAGTCCTAAGGTTTTGCCTTTGGCAAATAAGTTTGAGGTCTTGTCAGATGATGACGATGAATGGAACTCGTTGAGTCCTCCATGGATGATGAAAGCCAGGGTGCAACGAAGCGTGCTGGTTCTCCAGGGAGAGGGAGTAGTCAGGCTAAGAAACAGTGGCCTCAATTACCCTAATGGCAGTTCCCACTCCTTTTTTTATAAAAGGGTACATGCATGGTGACAGTGATGTTACTTAGTCTGGCTCTCTCGTAGGAATTATGTTGTGCGCAATTTGGTTTGCACCATTTATTATGTTCTTTTTTTTTGTTTTGTATAGTCATATTCAATTATTTTGTAAATATGTTTTATTTATTATGGTTTTATTGTACATAAGTTGTTGTTTGTAAGATTTTTCAATAAACAAAATTAACCCCTCATAATGGGCACAGCGGTGTACAGACCCGGGAACTCAGCACAGGAATGGTGGGAAACCCTCATAATGGGCACAGCGGGTGTACAGACCTGGGAACTCAGCACAGGGATGGTGAGAACCCCTCATAATGGGCACAGCAGCCAGCAGGTGTACAGACCTAGGAACTCAGCACAGGGATGGTGGGAACCCCTCATAATAGGCACAGCAGGTGTACAGACCCGGGAACTCAGCAGAGGAATGGTGGGAATCCCTCATAATGAGTACATAAGGTGTACAGACCCGGGAACTCAGCACAGGAATGGTGGGGACCCCTCATAATGTTCACAGCAGGTATACAGACCTGGGAACTCAGCACAGGGATGGTGGGAACCCCTCAAAAAAGGGCACAGCAGCCAGCAGATGTACAGACCCGGGAACTTAGCACCTTAGCACAGGGATTGTGGGAACCTCTCATTATGGGCACAGCGGGTGTACAGATCTGGGAACTCAGCACAGGAATGGTGAAAACCCCTCATAGAGCACACAGCAGGTGTACAGACCCGGGAACCCCTCATAATGGGCACAACGGGTGTACAGACCCTGGAACTCAGCACAGTGGCATTCCGCTCCTTGACAGCGAGGTGTGAGGTTGCTAGTTCCTTTGCTCCTGTGCTTCCAGAGACCAGGGGCTAGAGTTGCTCCTCTACCCCAGGAGTGATGCAGGATCCTGGGGAGGACCCTGGTGGGGGCCCCCTGGATAGGCCTCAGCCTGTGGACGACACTGGGCCTGGCCCAAGGAAAAATGGGTCCCTGTCTGCCTTTAGACGGAGGGTTGTTGAAACACTGAAGTGGATTGAGAAGGAAGAGAAGTTGGTAGCTTTGAAAAATGAATTTAAAAAGAAAAAACTGATTTGTGCCAAAGTGTTCAGCAAGAAAAGACCGGCTCTGAGGCCTGAGTTGAAAGACCTGGAACAAGCTCTGCGGAAACAGAAAGAACTGGTGAGTTCTCTGAAGGAGAATAGTGGAGCATTTAAAGAAAAATATAAGAATGAAGAAAGATTCAGCCAAATGAGAAGAGGAGCCGCTTCCTGCATGGAGGGTGAGGAGACCAGTGAGGAGATGCAGGTACAGACAACAGAGAGTGAGAAAGTGGGCCCGGAGGATGAGCCCAGCTCTTCAACACCTCAGACATCTGCTGAGCCCTCAATGGTGGAGGCCTCTGTCCCCTTCACTCCCCAGCAATGTGGAACATCGGAGCAGGAGGTTGAACGTTCTGGCAAGCTGGATTTTATCAATAAACTTGAATCACCTCCGAATGTGGCTTCCCAGGATGATGAGGAAAAGATGGACACCGTTCCTAGCCCTGTGGAAGAAAGACCTGTGGAGAGAGCAGGTGCAGGTACAGTGTGTGTGCAGGATGGTGTGAACTTTAATGACAATGTGCTTGCAGAGGGTTGTAGTGCTGCAGGCAGTCAGCCCAGATCCATAGACAATGTACAGCATGCAATAAAACTTATGCTGGTGTTGCTGCCACAGGTTCTGGGAAGGGGCAGCAAGCAGGGAAGGAGCATGAAAATGGTTTATCTTCCTCCCTGTTTAAAAGGAGGAATGTTGTTCAGTTAAAATGGGAAGGCGGTGGAATACCCCCACATAGGAGGACAGTGGTGGATAAAATCCTGCAGATGGGGTTTACACCCACATATATCTTCGCCCTGATCAGTGTGCCAGGTTCCTATGAGTATGATTTGTCCTTTATCCGTCCGGAGTCTTTTGACATATTTTGGGAGAATTATGAACACGTGTGTAGGGGCCTGCCGGACCTGGGAGGGCTCATCCCAAAGCTTGTATCACGCAAGCTCCTCATCAAAATGGTCACAATTTTGGTCCACAATGAGTCCATACCACAAGGGGATTTAACTGTTTGGTTGAGGAGGTATGGAGACGTCCTGAGCCTCCTAAAAAAGATTGTGGACGATCGGGGAATATGGACGGGGGTTGGTCTGTGTAGCTAAAATTAAAGGTTGTTGATAATGTCGTCCAGCATCTGCCATCCTCAGTTTTCCTGGGGAGGGACAGGCTGACCATCTTTTATCCAGGCCAGCCAAAGCTCTGCAATAAGTGTGGTGATAAAGGGCATCTTGCATCCTCCTGTCCAGTGATGAAGTGCTCTCTGTGTCAGGGTGTAGGACATTTGGCGAAGGACTGTAATATCATCAGGTGCAATCTGTGCAATGCGGTGGGACATCCTTACAGTCAGTGTCCTGAGGCAATGCACAACAATCCTGAGCTCATGAGTGAGTTCTTCCGCCTGGACATGGAGGATGCTCAGAGCTCAGCAGCTGGGGTGCCTGTGAGTCCATCTGAGTTTGTGCCAATACCTAATGTGTCTCCCCAGTCTGTGGTGCCCCAGTCTGTGCCAATACCTAATGTGTCTGTGTCTCCCCAGTCTGTGCGTTTACCTAGTGTGCCCGTGTCTTCTGTAGGTAAGGTATCAGTTGCCGAAAATGTGTCCAATCCTTCTGTGTCTGTGTCTTCTAAAATTGCAGAGGCAGCATGAGGTGCTGAGGCAGGTGCGTCAGGTGTGGTGCCAATCCTCCTCCCCCGACGCTGCAGGGTTTCTATTGAGGATCGTGGGGTGCAGAGGAGTGGGGAAAATGGTGGAGAGGCTGGCCTGGTGGTAGATAAGGGAAGGGGGAGTGGGGGGCAGGGGGAAGAAGGGGAAGATAGGTGTGGGGAGGCTGTTGAGTCTGGTTTGTCTAAGGATGATATGGAGTGGTTGGAGGATAGGAGGAGGAGGGGTAAAAGAAGGAAAAAAAGGTGTTTAGTTACCTTAAATCCTAAAGTTTTGCCTTTGGAAAATAAGTTTAAGGTCCTGCCCGATGATGATGATAAGTGGGACTCATTCAGTTCGGCATCCTCTATGGAGGATGAGTGTCAGGGTGCAACAAAGCACGCTGGTTCTCCAGGGAGAGGGAATAGTCAGGCTAAAAAACGGCTGCCTCAACTACCCTAATGGCAGTTCCCACTCCGTTAAAAGTGGCAACCATTAATGTTGCCAGCTTAAGATCAGTAAGTGCTCGTCATATGGCCTTATTTTTGCTCAGCGAGTTTGATGCTGACATTTTGTTTTTGCAAGAAACCCATCTGAGTAGTCTGGCTGATATACATCTGGCAAAGAAGGAGTGGAGACGTGGTCCCTCATTTTGGTCTCTTGCGGCCAAGCCTTACAGCGGAGTTGCAGTCCTTTTTTCTGGTATGGTAACGTGCCGGAGGGTAATTGAGGTAGAGATAGGGAGATGCCTGGTGTTAGACGTCTCTGTGAAGGGGCAGGACTTGTGCCTGATTAACATCTATGGTCCCCAGACTAAGTGGGGGGACATACTAAAACATTTAATGTGAAAATGGCTTAATGTAGCTTAACGTGTAATAAAGTGCCTAAACCTCAATCAATTGCCCTGAAACTTTGCACAGCCTAAGTTTTTACATTTCCAAACCTATCAAAGAAGTTTCATGTGATTTGGTGTTCCACAAGGCAAACTAGGGACATTAAGCTTGTTTTTTGGAGAGCTTAACGTACAAAAAAGACCTTAAATGTTAACAAATTTCCCCCAAACTTCACACAATAGAAGACTCTATCAATGCCAACATATTCTGAAAATTTCAGCTCATTTAGTAAATCACACCAAAAGTTACTCACATTAAGCTATATTTTACAATGCTAAAACGATTAATGTAAAGAGCTTAACGTACCATAATGTGCCTTAACCTCAATCAATTGTCTTGAAACTTTGCACAGCCTAAGTTCTCAACTTCCCAAACATACCCAAGAAGTTTCATGCGATTCGGTATACCACAAGGCAAACTATGAACATTAAGCTTGTTTTTTGGAGAGCTTAATGTGGCTTAACGTACAAAAAAGACCTTAAATGTTAACCAATTTCCCCCAAACTTCACACAATAAAAGACTCTAGCCATGCCAACATATTCTGAAAATTTCAGCTCATTTGGTTAATCACACCAAAAGTTGTTCACATTAAGCTATATTTTACAATGCTAAAACATTTAATGTGAAAATGGCTTAATGTAGCTTAACGTGTAATAAAGTGCCTAAACCTCAATCAATTGCCATGAAATTTTGCACAGCCTAAGATCTCAACTTCCCAAACCTATCCAAGAAGTTTCATACGATTCAGTGTACCACAAGGCAAACTATGGACATTAAGCTTGTTTTTTGGAGAGCTTAATGTGGCTTACCATACAAAAAAGACCTTAAATTTAACTAATTTCCCCCAAACTTCACACAATAAAAGATTCTAGCCATGCCAACATATTCTGAAAATTTCAGCTCATTTTGTTAATCACACCAAAAGTTATTCACATTAAGCTATATTTTACAATGCTAAAACATTTAATGTGAAAATGGCATAATGTAGTCTAACGTGTAATAAAGTGCCTAAACCTCAATCAATTGCCCCAAAATTTTGCGCAGCCTACGATCTCAACTTCCCAAACCTATCCAAGAAGTTTCATGCGATTCGGTGTACCACAAGGCAAACTATGGACATTAAGCTTGTTTTTTGGAGAGCTTAATGTGGCTTACCGTACAAAAAAGACCTAACTGTTAACCAATTTCCCCCAAACTTCACACAATAAAAGACTCTAGCCATGCCAACATATTCTGAAAATTTCAGCTCATTTGGTTAATCACAACAAAAGTTATTCACATTAAGCTATATTTTACAATGCTAAAAGATTTAATGTAAAGAGCTTAACATACCATAATGTCCCTTAACCTCAATCAATTGTCTTGAAACTTTGCACAGCCTAAGTTCTCAACTTCCCAAACCTATTTAAGAATTCCAAATCGTTTGGTAAATCACTCCAAAAGTTATTCACATTTAACTATTTTTTTTACAATCCTTAACCAGTTGCAGACTTTGGGCACACTAGACACACCCAAAAACATGTCATCAGTGTACACAGGTCATGTCTAGTATATCTAGTCCTTCTGCTCTGCTGCCAGGACGCTTCCCTGTCTCAGTACCGAACAATTCAGCAGAAGCTGTCAAAAAAAAAAGGAAACAGGCTGGCAATGTTTATCAACAACCACGTCACAGAAAGTTACATTGAAACATTGTATCAATTGTAACTTTCTGTGTTTTGCATTCACAGATTAAGGCCCCTTTCACACTGGGGCAGTAGGGGGCGTCGGCAGTAAAACAGCGCTATTTTTAGTAGTTAGGTATTCGGGCGCTAGCGGTGCGGTTTTAACCCCCCCGCTGGCGGCCGAAAAAGGGTTAAAACCCCTCGTATAGCGCGGCTATAGCCGCGGTATTACCGCGGTATAGCCGCGCTGTCCCATTGATTTCAATGGGCAGGAGCGGTTTAGGAGCGGTGAATACACCGCTCCTTCACCGCTCCAAAGATGCGGCTTGCAGGAGATTTTTACTTCTCCTGCCAGCGCACCGCTTCAGTGTGAAAGCCCTCGGGCTGTTTAGGGGCGGTTTGCAGGCGCTATTTTTAGCGCAATAACGCCTGCAAACCGCCCCAGTGTGAAAGGGGCCTAAAGGGATGAACTTCGATTTGCAAGTGAAGAGAGTTAAAGCAACCTTGACAAGTAGAAAAAAAAATGTTTTTTCTAATTAAGTGTTCCTCTGTTGAACTCCTTATTAACCCTTTAGTTTTCTCTAATCAGCACCGATTAACTCTATATTCTCCTTCTCTATTCAATTGTAATTTTCCTGGTGATTTTTTTCTTTTTAGTAACTAATAGTTAAACTTTTTTTCTGTTTTTTGTTTGCTTTGCTTATTAATATTTTTGACACCTGTTCAAAAGAAAGAAAAAAATGCCTTTTGTTTAGTTTTATTACATTTAATTGTCTAAGGAGTGCAAAAAATAATTATTGTTGCAGGACAATATTCACAAAAAGAAAGCCTTGTTTGTCCTTAAAAAAAAAAAAAAAATGTATTATGTTGTTATCTTAAGTCAAGGGTTAGGCAAGCTCGGCACTCCAGCTGTGGTGAAACTACAAATCCCATAATGCCTCTGCCTCTAGGAGTCATGCCTGTGATTGTCAGGGTCTTGCAATGTCATCGCTGGATCTAGATGGGACTCAGGGTAGTGTTAGGGGGGCTGCTGCACACAAAAGGCTTTTTATCTTAATGCATAGAATGCATTAAGATAAATAAAACTTCTGACTTTAAAATCCCTTTAACCGCTTCAGGCCCGGAAGATTTTACCCCCTTCCTGACCAGAGCACTTTTTACAATTCGGCACTGCGTCGCTTTAACTGACAATTGTGCGGTTGTGCGATGTTGTACACAAACAAAATTTGCATCCTTTTTTTCCCACAAATAGAGATTTCTTTTGGTGGTATTTGATCACCTCTGCGATTTTTATTTTTTGCGCTATAAACAAAACAAAGCGCGACAATTTTGAAAAAAAAAAAAAACAATATTTTTTACTTTTTGCTATAATAAATATCCCCCGCTTTAACTGACAATTGTGCGGTTGTGCGATGTTGTACACAAACAAAACTTGCATCCTTTTTTTCCCACAAATAGAGATTTCTTTTGGTGGTATTTGATCACCTCTGCGATTTTTATTTTTTGCGCTATAAACAAAAAAATTCGCAACAATTTTGAAAAAAAACAAAACAATATTTTTTACTTTTTGCTATAATAAATATCCCCCAAAAATATATAAAAAAACATTTTTTTTCCACAGTTTAGGCTGATATGTATTCTTCTACATATTTTTGGGAAAAAAAAATCGCAATAAGCGTATATTGATTGGTTTGCGCAAAAGTTAAAGTGTCTATAAAATAGGGGATAGAATTATGGCATTTTTCTTATTCTTATTTTTTTTACTAGTAATGGCGGCGATCTGCGATTTTTATCCGGACTGCGACATTATGGCGACACATCGTACACTTTTGACACATTTTTGGGACCATTGCATTTTTACAGCGATCAGTGCTAGAAAAATGCACTGATTACTGTAAAAATGTCACTGGCAGGGAAGGGGTTAACACTAGGGGGCGAGCAAGGGGTTATTTGTGTTCCCTCTGCATGTTCTAACTGAAGGGGGAATGGGACTTGCTAGGGAAAATGACAGATCGCTGTTTACACACACAGATCCCCGTTCTCGCTGTGTCACGAGCGATCGCGGGTGCCCAGCTGACATCGCGCCTGCCGGGCACTCGCATAGTCTCTGTGGGCGCGCCCCTAGTGGCCACAGGGCGAAGCAACATAACATCATTTTGCCCAGCTAAGCCATGCTGCCGCAGTCTAACTGCGGCGGCTGGTTGGTAAGTGGTTAAGCTTGTTTTGAAGAGGCTGAGACACAGCAGTGTCACCATTGACTCAATCAATCAAAGTCAGGTAGCCAATCAAAGTCAGGTAGCCAATCAGGAGAGGGGGGGTGGGCCGAATTATGGCTCAGTGTCTAAATGGACACACAAAGCTGTGGTTCAGCTCAAGTGCCCCATAGCAAGCCACTTGCTGTGGGGGCACTTGGCAGGAGGAAGCAGCCAGGAGCGCCAGGGAGGGAACTGAGAAGAGGAGGATCAGGGCTGCTCTGTAAAAAAAACACTGCAAATAAGAGGTACAGTATCTCACAAAAGTGAGTACACCCTCACATTTTTGTAAATATTGTATTATATCTTTTCATGTGACAAAACTGAAGAAATATCCTTTAGGAGCCATAGCAGGCACGTGCCTGCTGCACGGTGGGGGACTCGATGCGTGTGGTAATTAGTGCATTTTTCTAGCACTGATTGCTGTATAAATGTCAATGGTCCCAAAAAAGTGTCAAGTGTCCGATCTGTCCACCACAATGTTGCAGTCCCACTAAAAATCGCAGATCACCGCCATTACTAGTAACAAATAAATAATAAAAATGCCATAAAAATACCATAAATCTTTTATCTATTTTGTAGACTATAACTTTTGCCCAAACCAATCAATATACGCTTATTGCTATTTTTTTTACCAAAAATATGTAGAAGAATATACATTGACTTAAACTGATGAAGAAATTTTTTTTTACATTTTTTTGGGGATATTTATTATTCATTAAGGCCCTTCTGGGGTCCCTCAGCGGTGATCCTGGCTCCTCCTCTTCTTGAGTGACCGGTTGGAGAGCCGCTCTCCCTTGGGGGAACTCGTGTGGGTGAGGGGGATGGGGAGGGGGTCCACTGAAAGTTCACCTTACAGATTTTCTGTAAAGGTGAACTTACCCTTTAAGCTATTCCAATTAAATGTTTCAGGACTATAATAAAATTGTTAAAAGTGAATAACCTTTGGTCTGTTTTACCAAACAATCTGAGATTTTTAGAATATGCTGACATAGATACAGTCTTCCATTGTGGGAATTTTGGGGAAATTGGATAACATCCAAAAAAAAAGTACAGCACCCCCTGACCCCCAGAGGCATAGCATGGACACCCAAAGGCAGGGAAGACTGACATTTTGATCTCGGACAGACCTTAGACCAGTGAAGGGCTGTGCGATCAAAGAAAGGTTTGGCACCAGTCATTTTAAGTACATTTTTAAATGCTTTATTGTTGAACTCAATAACCGACAGAAGGCATAGGGTTGAGAACATCCATGGCAAAACTAGATTAGAACATAACTCCAGACTCACCAGTCCCTTTCAGTATTCCACAGTGCAGAATCAATAGGAGCACAGGCTGGAACTGGGTATTAGATAAACAGCTGAATAGGGAATAGACATAAGATCTTCAGTAGGAGGGACACCAGACTTGCTCCTTAGGTCCTTTCCAGTAACAGATACCTCCAGTAGCCATCCAGCATCTCTGGTTCTCCTCCTCAATCAGCATGTGAGGCCTCTTCTAGGCTTGAGTCCTAGTCAAACCTTTCCCACACTTGAGCATTCCCATCTCCAGGACAAGCCTGGATGTAGGAAGACTGAGCATATGGCAATTCTCCTAAGTATATATGCACTTCCTCAGCATGCACCACTGGCCAAGAAACCCTAGTGAATGGCTGGTGAGCACACACACATGCATAATATTCCCCCATTGGCTGTCCCACACTACAGCCACTACACAAAAGGTGGTAGGGGCTTCACAAGCTTAATGTCACTCACTTGTTTTGTGGAAAACAAAAATCCATGAAACATCCAGGATAGGTTTGGGGAAGCTGAAAGCTTGGGTTGTGCAAAGTTTCAAGGCAATTGATTAAGGTTTAGGCACCTTATTGTAAGTTAAACCCCATTAAGATCCCCCAAAAAACAAGCTTAACACCTTCATTTTCTTTGTGGGAGACCAAAATTCATAGGATAGGTTTTGGAAGTTGAAAACTTAGGTTATGCAAAGTTTCAAGACAATTTATGAAAGTTTAGGCACATTATGGTACATTAGGCTCTTTTTACACTGAGCCACATGTTTTGGGATTGTAAAATATAGCTTAATGTGAATAACTTTTGGTGTGATTTAACAAATGAGCTGAAATGTTCTGAGTATGTTGGCAAGGATAGAGTCTTCTATTGTATGAAGTTTGGGGGAAATTGGTTAACATTTAAGGTCTTTTTTGTACATTAAGCCACATTAAGCTCCCCAAAAACAAGCTTAATGTCCCTAGTTTGCCTTGTGGAACACAGAATCGCATGTAACTTATAGGATAAGTTTGGGAAGGTGAGATCGTAGTCTGTGCAAAGTTTCAGGGCAACTGATTGAGGTGTAGGCACTTTATTACATGTTTATCTACATTAAGATACATTAAAGCGGAGTTCCAGTCACCCAGTTCAAATTTTTTGTTTTAAGACTCCACTTCAACTTGATCCACTTTATATGCAATCTTTAGATAGTGTTGTTCTAGTACTTACTTTTTTTCTATTCAAACATAAATAAAAAGATCTGCATCTCGGAAGCTGGCAGTGTCCATCTCCACTGTGGGCATCTGAAGCCCTCTTCTATCCATTTCCGGGAATCGGTGCAGCAGGCACCTCCACATCTCACGCCTACGCAGTAATGCCACCGCACGGCACGCCTTCCGCTTGAGTCCTGACATTACATGTTGCCATAGAGGCGTTGGCGGACGTTCCGTCAATCATCATGAGATTTCGTCACTAGGTGATTCACAAGGACTCCTGGGATACATGATGCCGTTATCCCAGGGGCCCTTGCAAATCGTCTAGTGAAGTAATCGCCTCGGCGGGGACTACCAGAAATGGTGGAGAAAAAAAAGATAATTAAGGTATTTCCTTTAAAAAAAAAAAAAAAAGAATTTCCATGGCGAAAAGGATTTTTACAGGGGATACCAGAGTTAGGAACTGTGTAAAATGGGTGGAACTCCACTTTAAGCCATTTTCACATTAAATGTTTTAGCATTGTAAAATATAGCTTAACCACTTCCCACCCGGTCAATGTACATAAACGGCCGGGTGGGCGCTCTCTCCTTCTGAGTGGATGTTTGGGAATGTCCCTCAGAAGGAGCGGGATCGCACGCACGTGTGTGCCGTGCAGCGGCGCGAATCCTATGCGCTCGTGTCTCCCGGGCACGGCGCATCTCCGATCGGCAGGAGGGCTCCCTGATTGGCCCTCCTGATCACATGATGGCCATGTCCAATGACAGCCGTCATGTGATGTAAACACAGCCGGTTGATAGGCGATCAGCTCTCCTCTCCTCACACGGAAGTTGTCGCTGAGGAGAGGAGAGGGGATCGCTGCAGCCGGCTGATGATCAGTGAGTATGAGCTGTTTTTTACAGCTTTTTACTCACTGATCACCAACCTAGTGTCAACACACATGTCCCCATACAATGTAAAACACACACATGTCCCCACACAATGCCCCCAAAACACATGTCCCCAAAACACATGTCCTCAAATAATAAAAAAAGCTGTCCCCCACATATGTCCCACTAAAATCACATGTCCCAATGATTATCTGCACACATATGTCCGTGATCACCTGCACACATCTGTCCATGATCACACAAACCAATTATTATACAGTTAACTGTATTTTTTTTATCAAAAACATGTAGCAGAATACATTTTGGCTTAAATTTATGAAAAAATTCGATTTTATTGGATGTCTTTTAAAACAGAAAGAAGAAAATATTGTTTTTTTTTCCAAATTTCCGCTCTTTTTGCGCTTATATCGCAAAAAAAAAAAAATGGAGTCGTGAATAAATAACCACCAAAAGAAAGCTCTATTTGTGCGAACAAAATGATAAAAATTTCCTTTGGGTACAGCGTAACATGACTGAGTAATTGTCATTAAAAGTGTGAGAGAGCTGAAAGCTGAAAATTGGTCTGGGAAGGAAGGGGGCGAAAGTGCCCAGTATTGAAGTGGTTAATGTGAATAACTTTTGTTGTGATTAACCAAATGAACTGAAATTTTCATAACATGTTGGCATGGATAGAGTCTTCTATTGTGTGAAGTTTGGGGGAGATTGGTTAACATTTCAGGTCGTTTTTGTACATTAAGCCACATTAAGCTCCCCAAAAAACAAGCTTATTATACCTAGTTTGCCTTATGGAACACCGAATCGCATGAAACTTCTTGGATAGGTTTGAGAAGTTAAGATCTTAGGCTGTGCAAAGTTTCAGGGCAATTGATTGAGGTTTAGGCACTTTATTACACGTTAAGCTACATTAAGCTACATTAAGCCATTTTCACATTAAATGTTTTAGCATTGTAAAATATAGCTTAATGTGAATAACTTTTGGTGTGATTAACCAAATGAGCTGAAATTTTCAAAATATGTTGGCATGGCTAGAGTCTTTTATTGTGTGAAGTTTGGGGAAAATTGGTTAACATTTAAGGTCTTTTTTGTACGTTAAGCCACATTAAGCTCTCCAAAAAAAAGCTTAATGTTCATAGTTTGCCTTGCGGTACAACGAATTGCATGAAACTTCTTGGATAGGTTTGGAAAGTTGAGAACTTGGGCTGTGCAAAGTTTCAAGACAATTGATTGAGGTTAAGGCACATTGTGGTACGTTAAGCTCTTTACATTAATCGTTTTAGCATTGTAAAATATAGCTTAATGTGAATAACTTTTGGTGTGATTTACTAAATGAGCTGAAATTTTCAGAATATGTTGGCATTGATAGAGTCTTCTATTGTGTGAAGTTTGGGGGAAATTGGTTAACATTTAAGGTCTTTTTTGTACGTTAAGCTCTCCAAAAAACAAGCTTAATGTTCCTAGTTTGCCTTGTGGAACACCGAATCGCATGAAAGTTCTTGGATAGGTTTGGGAAGTTGAGATCTTAGGCTGTGCAAAGTTTCAGGGCAATTGATTGAGGTTTAGGCACTTTATTACACATTAAGCTACATTAAGCCATTTTCACATTAAATGTTTTAGCATTGTAAAATATAGCTTAATGTGAATAACTTTTGGTGTGATTTACTAAATAAGCTTACATTTTCAGAATACGTTAGCATGGATAGAATCTTCTATTGTGTGAAGTTTGGGGGAAATTGGTTAACATTTAAGGTCTTTTTTGTACGTTAAGCCACATTAAGCTCTCCAAAAAACAAGCTTAATGTCCATAGTTTGCCTTGTGGTACACCGAATCGCATGAAACTTCTTGGATAGGTTTGGGAAGTTAAGATCTTAGGCTGTGCAAAATTTCAGGGCAATTGATTGAGGTTTAGGCACTTTATTACACGTTAAGCTACAATAAGCCATTTTCGCATTAAATGTTTTAGTAAATCCCCTAAGTGGGACAGGAAATGGCTCTTTACAAAGGTTAAGCCTTTTCTTTTTACGGCCCAGCAGGTTATCTTTGGAGGTGATTTCAATACCATTACTAGGTCTAAAGACAGGAGAGGTTTCAGGGATAAGCTGGGCTATGACACCCTTTTTCTTAATACGATAGTTAGGGAAGCAGGTCTGGTAGATGCGCACATTAAGCGCTGCCCAGACAGCACGGGGTTCACTTTTCAGTGAGGTAATAGTCAGAGTAGGATAGATAGTTTTTTCTCTGCTTTTTCGGCACCTGTGTGTCAGGCAGTGGAGTTTTCTGATCACTGTATTCTATCTGTGACTCTGAATGCCCCAGACATGCCACCTGGGGGGAGGGGTATCTGGAGATTGAATTCGGCCCTCCTGGAAGACGAGAGAGTAAGACAGTCCTTTGAGGATTATTTTCAAGCACAGGTAACGATTTTGCAACAGCAAGTCAGAATGGTGGGAGCTTGTTAAACAGCGGACTATTGGGCTTTTCAAGGCCATAGGAAGAAAGAAGCAGCAAGATAAGTATATCACCTACCAGCATTTGCGGAGGAAACTTGACCGCCTTGTTTCGAATGGAGGAGATTCTGGGGCGATCTCTGAGGTGAAGCTCCTCCTTAGGAGACATCAATATGATTGGCACACCTCTTTGGTTCAGGAGAGGGATTATGGGAAATACCATTCGCCTGACCCTTACCAGAGCTGTAAACAGAGCGTAGCAGTTAAGACAGTTAATGGCCTGAGGGACAGTACGGGCTCTCTGACGAAGTCTAGGTCAGGGATCCAGGTTGTCAGGTCATACTATGCCGATCTCCTGGGAGGAAGGAACGTTGATCGGACAAGGATGTTGGGTTTTTTGGACTCTACACCAGGACTGGAAAGCAATGTTCCTTTTATGAATTTGACAGATGAAATCACTGCAGA
This sequence comes from Aquarana catesbeiana, assembly GCF_042186555.1. Lineage (NCBI taxonomy): Eukaryota > Metazoa > Chordata > Amphibia > Anura > Ranidae > Aquarana > Aquarana catesbeiana. The sequence continues at coordinate 235,811,877 of NC_133331.1, read as the reverse complement.
TGAGGTAATCCAGGCTATTGATAAACTAGCCATCAAGAAAACGCCAGGGCCAGATGGTTTGACAGCCGAGTTCTATAAATGTTTTAAGACGATCCTGGCTCCCTACCTTGCGGAGGTTTTTAATGGCTGTTTGAATGAGGGTTCTCTCCCTCCCTCCATGAGGCAATCTGTAGTGATCCTTCTGTCAAAGGGTAAAGATCCTTCGATGATTGGGAACTGGCGCCCCATTAGCCTTCCTAATGTCGATAGAAAGATACTGGCAAATATTTTCTTCTGGTGATTATCACCAGTTGCAGTCAGTTTGTTATCCCGCCACCAGCACTGTTCGGTCCAAGGTAGAAGCACTTTCTCAGCGGTGTTAGCTGTCCGGGAGGCCTTGGAGCATTGTAGGGCTGCTGGTTGGGGTAAATTTTTGCAGACATTGGATCAGGCTAAGGCCTTTGATCGGGATAATCATGAGTACTTGTGGCTCCTTCTTGACAAATATGGCCTGGAGGGGGGTTTCATTGATTGGCTCAAGATTTTGTACAAAAGGGCTGAAAGCTTTCCTCTGGTTAATGGTTGGGTTGGGCAGCCCTTTGCGGTCGGCTCGGGTGTGCATCAGGGGTGTCCATTGAGTTCTCTGCTATATGTGTTTGCAATCGACCCCTTCATTAGAAGGCTAGAGAGTGGACTTTTGTGTGGGGTACCTTTGGGCATCGCTGGTGAGCCTCCTTTGAAGGTTGTGGCCTATGCTGATGATGTTTCTGTTTTTATCTCTGGGACTGGGGAGGCGCAGGAGGTGGTCTCAGTGATAGGGCAGTATGCAGAGGCATCAGGTTCAAAGGTCAACCAGGATCAGTGTGAAGCTTTCTGGATGGGCATGGAAGGTGAGAGTTTTGTTCTCCCGGATGACTTCCCGGGGCCCCAACAAAAAATTTGAGTTCTAGGCATTGAATTTGGCCCAGGTGACTATGGTCATGCAAATTGGGTGAACAGGCTAGAGAATGCCGATGCCAAGGTGGCAAGCTGGAAAGGTTGGCAGCTTTCCTTGAGGGAAAAGGTTGATCTGATCAAGACTTACCTGATTCCGATTTTTCTGTATGTCAGTTTTGTTTGCATTTTGCCAGTTTCTCTCTATACCAGGATCTATAGTTGTTTCTTCCAGCTGTTATGGGGGAACAGAATAAACCTTGTCAAAAGGAATGTGACTTACCTTCCTAGGCGGGAGGGTGGTCTAGGGATGGTCAACCCTGTAGTCTATTTCTCTCTGATGTTTTTGAAGTACAATCTTGGTAACATGTTGGCAGAGAGACCGCCTGGGTGGGTTGGTATTTTCCAGTCCTGGTTTAGGCCCTTTCTGCGAAACTGGGAGAATGGTGGGCCAGTGAAAAGCCTCAGGGTCAAGCATGAACAGGTCCCGGCTTATGCTGCCCCGTGTTTGAAAATGCTTCGGCAGTGGTAAGTAACAGTAGGAGAAGTCAGATCTCTTCCAAGGAAACTTCTTGGGAAGCGGATCATGAGTTCTGCTTTTTGCAAGCCACTGGCCTTGAGGGATTGCCTAAGCCTGGTGTTGGGGGTGAGTTTGCGATTGATTCATTTGGAGAGAATCCCAATGAAGTTTAGGGATCAGGCTTGGCTTGCCTTTCATGGAAAACTATATGTGAAGGGCAACTTGAAGTTTCTTTCCATGAGTGATCGGGGCTGTCCGAGAGTGAATTGTGGAGGAGTGGTGGTGTCCATGGATCACTTTCTACTTCAATGCCCTTTTAATATAGAGGTGTACAAGAGGGTTGGGAGGGCTCTGAGTATATCCTTCCTCCCTCATATGAGTTATGCAGAGTGGGTGTATGGGGCATTCCAGACTTGTCGGGATTATGATTTGAAAACACTTTTTTTAGTTAGTCTAGTAGTCCGTTATTTCACGTGGAGTGCACGGTGTCAGGTATCCTTACGGAGGAAAATCCTCCCTGTCGAAGTGGTGGTGCAGGACATTCTGGGTGAGGTTGGGAAGATTCAGGGTCTTGAGAAAGGCAGGTGGCAGCAGGAGGCCTGGATAAGGGCGTGGAGGAATATCAGGACTCTGTAGCTGCTGCCTGTTGATCTCGGGGTGTGCGACTTTTCTTTGTATTCTTGATTCACTCCCCTAGATTTTCAAGATCAAATATATTTTTGATAAAAGGCTACATGCATGGTGATGGTGATGTACCTTAGTCTGGCTCTCCCGTAGGGATTGTGTTGTGCGCAATTTGGTTTGTACCATTTATTATGTTCTTGTTTTGTATAATCATATTCAATTATTTTGTAAATATGCTTTATTTATTTATTATGGTTTTATTGTATATAAGTTGTTGTTTGTAAGATTTTTCAATAAACAAAATTAACCCCTCATAATAGGCACAGCGGGTGTACAGACCCGGGAACTCAGCACAGGAATGGTGAAAACCCCTCATAATGAGCACAGCAGGTGTACAGACCCAGGAACTCAGCACAGGAATGGTGGGAATCCCTCATAATGGGTACAGAAGGTGTACAGACCCGGGAACTCAGCACAGGAATGGTGGGGACCCCTCATAATGTGCACAGCAGGTGTACAGACCTGGGAACTCAGCACAGGGATGGTGGGAACCCCTCATAATGGGCACAGCAGCCAGCAGATGTACAGACCCGGGAACTTAGCACAGGGATTGTGGGAACCTCTCATTATGGGCACAGGGGGTGTACAGATCTGGGAACTCAGCACAGGAATGATGAAAACCCCTCATAGAGCGCACAGCAGGTGTACAGACCCGGGAACCCCTCATAATGGGCACAACAGGTGTACAGACCCGGGAACTCAGCACAGGGATGGTGGGAAACTGCCATTTTACTCCTTGACAGTGAGGTGTGAGGTTACGAGTTCCTTTGCTCCTGTGCTTCCAGAGACCAGGGGCTAGAGTTGCTTCTCTGCCCCAGGAGAGATGCTGGATCCTGGTGAGGATCCTGGCGGGGGCTCCCTAGATAGGCCTCAGCCTGTGGAAGATTCTGGGTCTGGCCCAAGGAAAGATGAATCTCTGTCTGCCTTTAGACGGAGGATTGTTGAAACGCTGAACTGGATTGAGGAAGAAGAAGAGAAATTGTTAGCTTTGAAAGCTGAATTTAAAAAGAAAAAATAGATTTGTGCCAAGGTGTTCAGTAAGAAGAGACCGGCTCTGAGGCCTGAGTTGAAAGACTTGGAACAAGCTCTGCAGAAGCACAAAGAACTGGTGAGTTCTCTGAAGGAGAGTAGTGGAGCTTTTAAAGAAAAGTATAAAAATGAAGAACGGTTTAGTCAAATGAGAAAAGGAGCCGCTTCCTGCATGGAAAGTGACCCAACCAGTGAGGAGATGCAGGTACACACTCAGCAGAGAGTGAGAAAGTGGGCCCGGAGGATGAGCCCAACTCTTCAACATCTCAGACGTCTGCTGAGTCCTCACTGGCGGAGGCCTCTGTCCCCTTACCTCCTCAGCAGCAATGTGGAACATCTAAGCAGGAGGTTGAAGGTACTGGCATGCTGGATTTCATCAATAAGTTGGAATCCACTCTGGATGCATCTTCCTGGGATGATGATGAGAAGATGGACACCGTTCCTAGCCCTGTGGAAGAAAGACCTGTGGAGAGAGCAAGATCCACCATTAGGTCTGCAGCAACTGGGAAGAAATCTGACCCCACCATCAGCCATAACATCGCAGAGCTGACAGCACAGCAAGCAGGTGCAGGTACAGTGTGTGTGCAAGATGGTGTGAACTTTAATGATAATGGGCTTGCTGAGGGTTGTAGTGCTACAGGCAGCCCAGACCCATAGACAATGTACAGCATGCAATAACATCTGATAATCACTGTCAGCTTCAGTCTGCAGAGAGGTCCATGGACAATACAGAGACTTTGCCTGGACCAGGCACAGCGGCTGTTCCTGAGAACGGTGGAGGAGATGCTGGGTGCAGTAGTGCTGCAACTCTCCATAGGTCTGCAGTGGACAGGATTGAAGCTGAGTGTCCAGAGCGGGGGGGGGGAGGCCAGCTCCTGCCTCTGCTAATCAGAAGACTGCTATCCCAGCTGATTCAGACTCTTTTCCAGCAGGTTTGAATGTGTCTAAGGACAAGACTGCAAATGCTGGTGGTTTAAGAAAAACACCAGGAAGGGGGAGCAAGCAGGGAAGGAATATGGAAATGGTTTATTTTCCTCTTTGTTTAAAGGGAGGAATGTTGTAAAGTTAAAATGGGAGGGCTGTGGAATGCCCCCACGTAGGAGGGCAGTGGTGGATAAGATTTTGCAGATGGGGTTTAGGCCTGCAGATATCTTTGCCCTGATCAGTCCGGCAGGTTCCTATGAGTATGATTTGTCCTTTATCTGTCCGGAGTCTTTGGACATATTTTGGGAGAAATATGAGCATGTGTGTAGGGGCCTGCTGGACTGGAAAGGGCTCATCCCCAAGCTTGTTTCATGCCAGCCACTCATTAAAATGGTGACAATTCTTGTCCGCAATGAATCCATACTGCAAGGGGATTTATCTGTATGGTTGAGGAGGTATGGAGATGTCCTGAGCCCCCTAAAAAAGATTTTGGACGATCGGGGAAGGGGAGGATAGGTGTGGGGAGGCTGTTGATTCTGGTTTGTCCAATCATGATATGAAGTGGTTGGAGGATAGAAGGAGGAGGGGCAAAAGAAGGAAAAAAAGGGGCTCAGTTACCTTAAATCCTAAAATTTCGCGTTTGGAAAATACGTTTGGGGTCCTGTCAGATGATGAGTGGGACTCACTGAGTTCAGCATCCTCTATGGATGATGAGTGCCAGGGTGCAACGAAGTGCGCTGGTTCTCCAGGGGAGGGAGTAGTCAGGCTAAGAAACGGCTGCCTCAACTACCCTAATGGCAGTTCCCACTCCGTTAAAAGTGGCAACCATTAATGTTGCCAGCTTACGATCAGTAAGTGCTCATCATATGGCTTTATTTTTGCTCAGCGAGTTTTATGCTGACATTTTGTTTTTGCAAAAGACCCATCTGAGTAGTCAGGCCGGTATGGTATGGTAACGTGTCGGTGGGTAATTGAGGTAGAGATTGGGAGATGCATGGTCTTAGACGTCTCTGTGAAGGGGTCAGGACCTGCCCCTTATTAACATCTATGGTCCCCAGATGAAGTGGGACAGGAAATGCCCCTTTACAAAGATTAAGCCTTTTCTTTTTACGGCCCAGCAGGTTATCTTCAGAGGTGATTTCAACACCATTACTAGGTCTAAAGACAGGAGAGGTTTCAGAGATAAGCTGGGCTATGACACCCTTTTTCTCAATGCGATAGTTAGGGAAGCAGGTCTGGTAGATGTGCACATTAAGCGCTGCCCAGACAGCACAGGGTTCACTTTTCAGCGAGGTAATAGTCAGAGTAGGATATATATTTTTTTAAAGGGAGACTCTGCTTTTTCGGCCCTGTGTGTCGGACAGTGGAGTTTTCTGATCACTGTAATCTATCTGTGATTCTGAATGCCTCAGACATGCCACCTAGGGGGAGAGGTATCTGAAGATTGAATCTGGCCCTCCTGGAAGATGAGAGAGTAAGACAATCCTTTGAGGATTTTTTTTCAAGCACAGTTAATAATCCTAGACTTTTACAGCAGCAAGTCAGAATGGTGGAAGCTTGTAAAATAGCAGACTGTTGGGCTTTTCAAGGCCATAGGAAGAAAGAAGTAGCAAGATAAGTCTATCACCTACCAGCGTTTGCGGAGGAAACTTGACCGCCTTGTTTCGAATGGAGGAGATTCTGGGGCGATCTCTGAGGTGAAGCTCCTCCTTAGGAGACACCAATATGACCGGCGCGCCTCTTTGGTTCAGGAGAGAGGTTATGGGAAATACCATTCGCCTGACCCTTACCAGAACTGTAAACAGAGCGTAGCAGTTAAGACGGGCAATGGCCTTAAGGCTCTCTGACAAAGTCTAAGTCAGGGATCCTGGAGGTTGTCAGGTCATACTATGCCGATCTCTTGGGAGGAAGGAACCTTGATTTGACAAGGATGTTGGGTTTTTTGGACTCTACACCAGGATGAATGTGACAGATGAAATCACTGCAGATGAGGTAATCCAGTCTATTGATAAACTAGCCATCAAGAAAACTCCAGGGCCAGATGGTTTGACAACCAAATTTTATAAATGTTTTAAGACGATCCTGGCACCCTACCTTGCGGAAGTTTTTAATGGCTGTTTGTATGAGGGTTTTCCCCCTCCCTCCATGAGGCAATCTGCAGTGATCCTTCTGTCAAAGTGTAAAGATCCTTCGATGATTGAGAATTGGCACCCCATTAGCCTTCTTATTGTCGATAGAAAGATACTGGCAAAGATTTTTTTCTGGCATTTTTTCTTATCATCAGTGGCAGGCAGCTTGTTATCCCCCCACCAGCACTGTTTGGTCCAAGGTAGAAGCACTTTCTCATCGCTGTTAGCTGTCCGGGAGGCCTTGGAGCATTGAAGGGCTGCTGACATTGGATCAGGCTAAGGCCTTTGATTGGGTTAATCATGAGTACTTGTGGATTCTTCTTGACAAATATGGCCTGGAGGGGGGTTTCATTGATTGGCTCAAGATTTTGTACAAAGGGGCTGAAAGCTTTCCTCTGGTTAATGGTTGGGTCGGGCAGCCCTTTGTGGTCGGCTCAGGTGTGCGTCAGGGGTGACCACTGAGTCCTCTGCTATATGTGTTTGCAATTGACCCCTTCATTAGAAGGCTAGAGAGTGGAGCATTGTGTGGGGTACCTTTGTACATCGCTGGTGAGCCTCCTTTGAAGGTTGTGACCTATGCTGATGATGTTTCTGTTTTTGTCTCTGGGACTGGGGAGGCGCAGGAGGTGGTCTCGGTGATAAGGCAGTATGCAGAGGCATCAGGTTCAAAGGTCAACCAAGACAAGTGTGAAGCTTTCTGGATGGGCGTGGAAGGTGAGAGCTTTGTTCTTCTGGATGACTTCCCAGAGCCCCAACAAAAAATTAGAGTTCTAGGTATTGAATTTGGCCCAGGTGACTATGGCCATCCAAACTGGGTGAACAGGCTGGAGAATGCCGATGCCAAGGTGGCAAGCTGGAAAGGTTGGCGGCTTTCCTTGAGGGAAAAGGTTAATCTGATCAAGACATACCTGATTCCGATTTTTCTATATGTCAGTTTTGTTTGCGTTTTGCCAGTTTCTATCTATACCAGGGTTCTATAGTTGTTTGTTCCAGCTGTTATGGGGCAACAGAATAAACCTTGTCAAAAGGAATGTGACTTACCTTCCTAGGCAGGAGGGTGGTCTAGGGATGATCAACCCTGTAGTCTTTTTCTCTCTGATGTTTGTGAAGTACAATCTTGGTAACATGTTGGCAGAGAGACCACTTGGGTGGGTTGGTATTTTCCAGTCCTGGTTTAGGCCCTTTCTGTGAGACTGGGAATATGGTGGGCCAGTGAAAAACCTCCTTCCATGAGTGATCGGGGCTGCCCGAGAGTGGAGTGTGGTGGAGTCCATGGATCACTTTCTACTTCAGTGCCCTTTTAATATAGAGGTGTACAAGAGGTTGGGGAGGGCTCTGAGTATACCCTTCCTCCCCCATATGAGTTATGCAGAGTGGGTGTATGTGGCATTCCAGACTCGTCGGGATTATGATTTGGAAACACTTTTTTTAGTTAGTCTAGTAGTCCATTATTTCACGTGGAGTGCACGGTGTCAGGTATCCTTACGGAGTAAAATCCTCCCTGTCATAGGAGCAGGGCACAGGGGGCGTGACCATAAGCGGATGCGGATGCTGATGTGAGAGTGTGAGTGCTCTCCCCCTCGCCTCTCTTCCTCCTAATCCAGTCCCCACCTCTGGCCAGGGGGAGTTTTTGGATACCGCGGGCTAATCAGGAGCCGACGAGCGGTGGAAGTACACACCGCTCATGTAGTCCCGGGAACCAGGTCCTGTAAAGCCCTTTAAATGCGGTTCTCTGCTGGCAGGGTGACGGTGGACCTCCCCTGATACATGAGTGCTGTGGAGTATCGGAAGGAGGGGATGGTAACAGCATATATCCTACCCCTTGCCATCTAACGGAGACACTCTGCTACAGGAGGGAAGTAACGGCAGCGGTGTGAGAGATCCCCGCTGCCTCCCCCCTTGTTTTCCAGGTTGGAGAGGCTTCAGTATCACCCTAAAGAAGATACTCTACAGAGGGGAGTAACACCGTCCTCCCCCATCTCACAGGCTGAGAGGCATTTGTCTGGTGGATCTTGCTGACAAGTGGAGGTGTGAGAGCCCCCCCCTGAAATAACATCACAGCTTTACACGCCGGAACAAAGGAGAGTGACCAAAATTAGCGTTCGGAATGGATATAGCACTTTCGTCAGGCTGCAATGTTTTAAATTGTTTAATGCAGCTCACTCTCTTCTTCTTTATAATGCTAGAAGAATGAAGTAGTTTTGCTGCTCATATTCACACACACTTCTCACAAACTTATTCCTTTATTATTTATCGTGATTTCATCAATATATTTTGATTTGTCACATCTGACAAAAAAAAAAAAGAATTTTAATTTAATTTTTTTTTTTACTCCAGAATATTTTTGGGTGTGTTTTGTGAGTCAAGTTACCACAACACCATTATTATCTTGTATTATTTAATCTCAAGGAGATTGTTTGGTGTTGGTGTCTCTTGTTAATTTCACATTGTATATTTGAAATGTACTTGCCTAATCACAAACAACTTGTCCTTTTTGAAGGAAAACACACATAGGCAAGTATAATTGAAACAAAAAATCCTTTATTAAGGGCTCATAAACAAAGAAAGAGGGAGGCAACACTGGAGAAACAGCAGAAATTGGCAAAGCCTTTGGCCCCCAGGGCACACATCAATTATTTTACAGAAAAATTGGTGGCCTGAGGAGTCCATATATAAGGGAGTACAATCTGGTCCAGAAGTCCAAGAGATCATGAACAGCAGCAGATGACATGTATGTCCCCAGGCTGTGGTGATACAAGAGCCTGCATCTTTTGTCAGACCAGACTGAACCCAGGCCATCACTCTCTGGTCTTCCTTCCACACTTCCTTCCACGCTGTGTCTGTGGTGGTGGAGTTGTGGCAGGAGGAGGAGGAGGAGGAGGAGGAGGATGGTCCAACTCACACAGGTGGGTATTGGGTGTGATTTCGCCCCTCACCTCCTTAGTTAAGGTTTTATAAAGAATGTCCTCACACATGAGGCGTTGACCCTCCTGCATGTCCTTCAGTTTTGTGGCAGCCATGCAGGCAAAGGCCTCTTCGCGAGTGGGGAAGACTCTGAGGGACTCAGAAGCCTCCTGAATCAGCCTGAGTGCTGAATCCTGCACGTTACTCCCCTTCCTGATTCTTTTGTTTGGAAGGCGGAGGGGAGGGACCCGCGATTCTGTCAGGCTCCTACTGGGCCCGGCCTTCTCCTGACTGCCACTTACCCCCGCCTCCTCCTGGCTGCCACTAACCCCCGCCTCCTCCTGGCTGCCACATTCCACAGCCTCCTCCTGTGTGCCACATTCCACAGCCTGCTTCTGGTTGAGGTCTTCCTGTGTATGAAAAAGGGACATAGTTTTAGTTTGTTATTCATCAATCACACACAATTTTCACCTCATGACTGTTGCAAATTGAATGTTAACAAATATAACAGACTATCATTCTGAGCCCAGCATTTTTCATTACTGTCCCAATTATTTTGGCCCACTACTGTCTATTGATATGTAAAACACTTTCTTAAATCAGCAATTAGTGATCAATAATAACATCTAGGAAACATCATTTATTTATTGACCAGAAATCTGTAGAAGAATGCTATACCTGGCTCCAGCTGGGCTCCTCCACTTCTTCCTGGCTGGAAGTCCCAGGCTGGACATTGGAAGCCTCAGCTGGGGTGGAGGATAGGGTGGAAGGAAGAGTGGAAGGAAGGGTTGAGAGGGTTTCCCTGACTTCAGTCTGGTCTGACAGAAAACAAAGTCTTTCATAGTACCACAGCCTGGGGACATAAATGTCATCTGCTGCAGCTCCTGATCTCTGGGAATCCTGGACCTTCTTGCGCTCCCTAAGATAAGTGCTCCTCAGGCCACCAATTTTGACTTTTAAATAGGGGATAGTTGCCGCGGGGACCACCGGCTTCACCAACTCCAGCAGTTTCTCCAGCGCTGCCTGCCTCTTTTATGATTATATTGTGGGTGTTTGACCTACCATAGACAGGGCAGCTCCCTGTATTTGTCTATGAACAGGGAAGGAAATTGTGGTCATTGAAGCCATCCATTTTATCTGCAAGACACAACACAAGACAAACCCTAATGTCAGGCGAAACTCTCCTAATCTTGTCCCAATATAGGCCTCAATCTAGAAGAGGTATAGGCCCAAGTTAAAATCTTACCTTTGTTATCACGATCGGCGCCTCCGATACTCCTTCCTCCGCTCACAGATCGTACGTACTACGCACGCGTGTTACGCTTTATATACACTGCGCATGTGTGAAACTCCTCCCGCCCCTGACGTTCTTTCTAGTCTATTCTCCACCCCTTCTTGTTTGGCGCAATGGGGAAGAGCACATGGCGGAGACAGAGCAGGTGTGTGCTAATTACAGCAACGAGGAGGAGGAAAGCCCGGACCCAGAAACGTCCCGATCCTGAAGGAGACGATTTAACGCCTCAAATAGGTCCTTTGGGGAGATTTTGGAGATGGTCGACATCCTGAAGAGGGCTGACTATGATGGGAAGTATGGACCTTACCCCAACCCCAATGTCAGAAAGGCCAAGATCATGGCGAAAGTTGTGAAGAGTCTGCAGAAGAATTTTGGGGTACGACAATCCAAGGATCAACTGAGGAAGCGGTGGTCGGACCTCAAATTAAGGAAGCACAATCAGTATAGAAGGATCAGGAGAGTGCTGCAAAAAAGTAAGTAGTTGTGCTGTGTTCCTATTCTTAATTTTTATTACGTTCGTGCTGCTCCATGTGCTTTTCTTAACTGTTGTACAGTTTAAAATGACAACTTTCATGTTCATGGGCACATTATTCGTTCGCTCGGCCTAGAAAACACCATGTTTTGTCCAGATGCAGTTCAAAACATTTTTTTCTGGCATACTTCTGTTAAATAAATTTTGTTGTCTAGATGGGTTTGGAACTAGAATGTAATGCAAAGTAGATTCTGTGTAAGGAGAGGACACTCAGCAGCTGTTTACACATCTGGACACAGGAGCACTAGTGTGGGACACCAGAACACCCTTTTTATTATGGGGTCCCACACAGGTGCTCCAGTGTATACTATAGGGGTGTCTCCATCTGTGAAGCTTGTACAAAACAGGTAAGTATTCAAGCTTGACAAAGTGACAAAAATATTTCTTCATCTTGGAACTCTGCCAAAATAGACAATTGTACCCCACTTCCAAGCAATGTTTCATATTCCTATTTCTGCCATCAAATATCTGTGTGCTAAATATACCTATTTTTTTAACATAGGGAAGAAAAGACTCGGAGGACACCACTCATCCGAGGAGACAACAGACCCCCCACCTCATGAAGAAGTGGAAATCCCCCAAAGCCAACAGGAGGAGAAGGAAGGAGACGTGGTGAAAATTGTCACCACAACAGGTGAGTGTCTGCAACCACAGGCTCAGGTAAGAGATGGATGCTGGCATATTTATAATACATGGTGTTTTTTTTCTATATTTTTAGGTGATCGTGATGTTGTGGATCCAGGTCATTTCACCAGTGAAAGTGCCCAGATCCTGATCGGGGAGATCATGGGGTGTAATAGGGACATGGAAAACATCAAGCAAAAATTCAATGAAGTTCAAAACAAAATGAAGAACATCACTGATGTTTTAGGGAGAGTTTAAAACACCTCCAAATCCCTTACTTTGTTGTGCTTTTTTGACAGAAAAATGTTTTCACATTTTTTGACATATTCAAGAAAAGCCAAATTTTGAAGATGCACACAGTGTGTCAACATGTGCTATCTGCCATCACGGGAGATCAATGTATGCGTTTTGGGAGTGCAACCCCTTCCTCAAAAATAAAGTAGCTGAGAGGAAGGGGTTGCACCCCCAAAACATGATCCCTTGATCCCCGTGATGGCGGTTAGCACATGTTGACATTCAGCAATTTGTGTGCATCTTCAAAATTTGGCTTTTCCAGGGGTGACTTTACCCCATCTGCTGAACGTATTATCAACACACAGTTTATAAATACTCATGTCTGATATTGCCTTCAATTTATAACAAAGTTGAACTTTGTAAGTTCCAGATTTGTGTATTTCTTGTTGGTTTTAAACATGTCTGTTTTACCTTAAAAGGACATTTCTACTTTTATTAATGTGACCCAAAAAATTGTTATACAACAAACATGTTGGTTTGTTTTAAAAACCTTTTCTAAATGCACATGTGATTGTGCTGGTATTAATAAGACTGATAATCAAGAATGTGTGGATTCTTCTTTCAATGCTCCAAAACTTTGGGTGTGGTAAAATTGGTGTTTTCTGTGACAATGGGGGTTATTTCCTAAGGGCAAATCCACTTTACACTACAAGTTCAGTTTCAGTGGAGTCTCAAGTGCACTTGTAGTGCAAAGTGTCTTTGCCTTTAGTAAATAACACCCAACAGTGCTTTCTAATGTTACACAATCACACCATTTTCAGGACTCCCCAAATTTATGTCAGGGTCAGCTAAATCAAACACAAGCAGTAAATGTCAGCAAATATTTTAGTAGTTAAAATGTGTTTTTTATTTAAAAAATGTCTCAGACATTGTCTGGCATATTAATGGCCCCCCTACCCACAAAGTATTCCGTGTATCTTAGACGGACCTCGTGGGCACTCAGGGGGGTCAAGCCAGGACTGAACCAGCATAGTTCTCAGAATTTCTACTTACAAAGTTGTGGAGAACACAGCAAGCCAGGATGATATGATTGAGTTTATACTCCGCCATATGTATGGGTGTAATAAATAGGCGGAACCTGCTGGCCATTATTCCAAACGTGTTCTCCACCACTCTTCTGGCTCTGGCCAGCCGGTAATTAAAAACCCTCTGGTCCGGGGTGAGGGTCCTCATAGGGAATGGCCGCATAAGATGGTCCCCCAGCGCAAACGCTTTATCCGCAACGAAGACAAATGGGAGTCCTTCCACTTTGTCTTCTGGAGGTGGCAAGTCCAAGCTGCCATTCTGGAGACGCCTGTAGAACTCCATCTGGGCGATGACTTCACCATCTGACATCCGGCCATTCTTCCCCACGTCCACATACAGGAACTCGTAAGTAGCCGACACCACCGTCAACATCACAATACTATTGAATGCCTTGTAGTTGTAATAGTATGACCCCGAGTTGGGTGGTGGGACAATGTGGACGTGTTTCCCATCAATTGCCCCTCCGCAGTTAGGAAAATTCCCACCGCTGGGCAAAGTGGGAGGCCACAGTCTGCCATTCCTGTGGGTTGGAAGGAAACTGTGGAGTCAAACAAGAATAAAAAATTATTAATTTTGCACATAAACATGGAAAGCAGATTAGACACAAACATTTTTGGCCAACATCAGTATAACATTTATTTTAGGGACTATTTAAAGACAAAGGTATAAGGTCCACCTATTAGATTCCCCCCCCTCCTCATGGGCCATTTGTAAAATTTTATGGGGGGGGGGGGATTGTTATCAGCTGAGTTAGCAGTTGGAGGGAGGGTTCCAAATGATTTTATGAACCCCCAAAAAAAGCCTCTGGCACTCTGCCTGAATTTAAAGCACACATCACAATTTTACACATTTTAGGGGGTGTTTGGGGTAAAGCACTACTATGGAGCTGACAAAATACATTGTTAAGTGACTACATGAGGTTAATATAGGCCCAGGAGAGCATGCTGGGGAGGTAAGTGAAGGCAAATATGCATGAAGGACCAAAAAAATTACATAAAAATCCAGCATGCATGAGGACAAAGTGGACATTCTCAGCATATTACAATCATGGTAATTAGGGATTGAGGAAAGAAATACATTACATTACATTATCAAACATTAAATACAACAGAATGTGATGTTAAAGGATAAAAATCTTACCTTCATATACTCCTTCTGCGGGACCTGGATGATGGCAGAACAGGTCTCCAGGATAATGATCCCCAGAGCCTGGGGGGAGGTGTCTGTCAAGAACTTGAGGTCCTGCAGGCTTCTCCCCGTCGCCAAGTACCGCAGGATAGCGACTAGCCTCTGCTCTGGAGTGATGGCTTGCCTCATGCAGGTATCCTGCCTGCTGATATAGGGGGTCAGCAAAGCCAACAAACGGTGAAATACGGGGTCCGTAATCCGGAGAAAGTTCCTGAAATCATCAGGAATATTCTCACGGATCTCACGGAGCAAAGGCATGTGACAGAACTGGTCACGCTGGAGCAACCAATTCTTGGTCCATGAACTCCTCCTCACCCTGTTCATGGACTGGGCTTGTGTCAAGGTAAGGACCCCAACACCAAGCCCCCGCACAGCACGAACTCTACGAGGAGTACGTATACGCAACATGGCTAGAAAACGGTCGGCTGCTCAGAACAGAGTAACAGAACGCACTGAAGAACAGCAAGGCCTGTGAAGAGCGACCTGAAAATCAGTAACGAATGAACAAGAACACAATGACAGAGTCAATCGTAACTCGCTGCACGCACTGAAGACCAGATACAAACCCACAAGCACAAACTGAACAGCAGAAATAGGATCTGAAAACCACGAGTCTGAAAAAGCGCGAATCGTCTCTCACCAAACTTTTACTAACATGAGATTAGCAAAAGGAGCCCAAAGGGTGCCGCACTTGGTTCTGAACTGCCCTTTTATAGTCTCGTCGTACGTGATGTACATGACCACGTTCTTGGCGATTGGAAATTCCGACAACTTTGTGCGACCGTGTGTAGACAAAACAAGTTTGAGCCAACATCCGTCGGAAAAAATCCATGGATTTTGTTGTCGGAATGTCCAATCAATGTCTGATCGTGTGTACGAGGCATAAGAGTTTTGGACTGTGAAGTATAATATCTGAACTGCGGGACGGATCTTCACCCTCTTTCTTTTTTTGGCACTTCTCCTCCCTCCCTCCTATCCTCCTCCTCGTCCCTTCATTCCCCTTTTGGTTTTAAACAGCTGGCTCTGAGGATGGTAGAGGATGGGAAAAGGGGACTAAGACAAATTTATACTACCGTGTATTAACTTCATGTGATTATGCCATCGCAGCGCAGCACAAAGGTGAGCCAGGCAGCCGCTGCCAGATTAAAGGAATTTTCACACACACAGGGGCAGACCCCCCCCAAAAAAAAACAACCAACAGACTCAACACGCCAATATGTTGTCCAAACTTCAGTCTGGGGCTAATGTTTCAAGAAAGGGTCAGAGACATGGGCAGGCAACCCCGTGAAGGGGGCGAATTTACCGGGTGAGGGGAGGGAGGACGCTCAAGGGCGAACACAGCCACCATCTAGTACGGTAACTTTGGGGGAAGTAGAACCATCATTAATGGAAATATTGCATGCAATTAACTCCTGTCAAACTTCCATAAATTAAATGTCTGACCAGCTTGGAACTGTGCGGGAAGAGCTGTCCCTCGTTAGGCATGATATGCAAGGGGTGCGGGAAAAGACCACCGCTCTCGAGGGGAGGGTTAGCTTAATAGAGGATGATTTGATCCCTTTGAAACGGAAGATGAGTTTTATAAGGGCACAAATGGCTAATTATCAGACAAAGATCGACGAAACGGAGAACAGGATGCGGAGGAAGAACGTAAGGATAGTGGGGCACCCTGAACGTAGTGAGGGATCAGACCCCATTGTATTCCTGGAAAAATGGTTCAAAGACTTGTTTGGAGATCAGTCCTTTTCACCCTTTTTTGCACTAGAAAGAGCCCACAGGGTCCCCTCTAGACCCCCCCAACTGGGAGCCCCTCCAAGATCTCTTCTGGTAAAAATACTTCACTATAAGGACAAAGTGACTATACTAAATAAAGCCAGAGAAATGGGCAATATCCTATATAATGATAATAGGGTCTCCATGTACCCTAACTTTTTACCTGACCTACAAAAAGGGAGGGCCAAGTTTGGAGAAGTTTAATTTGAACTTTTTCTTATTACAAAAAGAGATAAAAGAAAGGATCACAATTTCCACATCAAATTATAGGAATCAACCAGTCAACACAAGTTGTACAAGAATACTTTACATTCTGATTCTTCTATCCCTCCTCCCCCCACCCCTACCCCCAACCCTCTCCCTCCCGTCCTCCCCTATTAATAGGCTGTATTAAAGGGTTACCTGGACCACGTTTAGTACCGACACCACGTCAGCTATCAAGCCTCTTTGCACTAGATCTACTTTACCTCTATTCTTTACTAACAGATGGTCCAAGATCTTAGGCTCTTTTCAGGGTTAAATCCAAGTCAGGGGGCTATACCCGACCATTGTAGCCAGGGGCTCCAAATTTTTATAAATTTTTCATATCTATTTCTCCTAGTGTAGACTGTTTTTTCTGCCCAAACTAACTTGTCCACTGTCCTAATCCAATCTTCTATAGTTGGGGGCATGATGGATAGCCAAGACTGTGCTATTAATTTCCTGGCTTGGTAAAGGCACCTTCCTATAGCAGTTTGCTTGTTATTGCTCTCCCCACTTTCCCCCAACAGGCCCAGGATACATTCCCTGGCCTCCTGCTTTAGCTTGGTTTTAAACCTAATCTCTATGGTCCTAATTATCCCCGACCAATATCTCATCAGCCTTGGGCATCTCCATACCATATGGATCAGATCGCCAGTATCCAAGCATCTAGGGCATTTATCGTCCAGTCTGCAACCAAAGCTAAACAGTCTCTTAGGGGTATAGTAAGCCCTGTGTATAAGAAAAAGGTGCGACACCTGTTGTGATGGGGATACCGATACCAATGGGCTGGCCTTCAATATTCCCTTCCACTGGCTGTCCGTAATCTCCCCCACCTCCCCTGCCCATTTCTCCCTGATATCCAGAGTCGTTTGCAGATCAAGCAGCCTTCCAGAAATGTGTTCACTTATTAATGCTATCAGACCCTTGGTGGTATTTGTTCTTATAATTCTATTTAGGAGAGGTATATTGCAAGTTTGGAGAAGTTAAGCGCAAATTGCAACAATTAAAAGTGAAATACGCTCTGTTATACCTGGCAAAGTTGCGAATAAACACCATGGGGGAGACTGTGTTTCTTGACACCCCGGAGGGGGTGGAAGACTGGATAGCAATTTATAAGAGAAGACTGTAGAATAATCTGACTGTACTACTCTAGAATTCCATTAATATTATGATTTAGTTTAATTTACACAATAAGCACAACGTTGTATAATTAGGGGAGGATCAATGAGCATATTACCCCCTATTATCAAGGGGTATGGCGAAGAGTTTTCTCCATATGTGTTTTTTGTTTTATGTTTTTGTTTTGTTTTGTTTGCTTGTTTGTTTAGATGTTGGTTGCATAGGGACAAGGGGTGGGGTGGGCTAGGGAGGGAAGAGTGTAAGAACACTAGTTTAAGGATGCTAATAACACTTAAAATGATTGCAATGCGTAATGGTCACATTAGGATGCCCACAAATAGGCCCAGCGGGCAGGCGAGAGGGATGCATGGGTGTATGACATGGAACAAATGGTATGTTTGGTACACAAGATTGTTTGAAATTAATTACAGTTATGAGATTAGGCAACATGGGGTCACAAAATTGACACAAGAAAGTCACATTAATGGAAAAAGGTATTGGATATATGGTTCACAGAAAACTAAATTTTGATGGTTAAAAGCACTCAGACTAAAAAGATTAACTTTGTGTTCTTGGAATGTCCAGGGGGGAATGGGAGACTTGGAGAAAAAAGCAGCAGTTCTCCTGACTGTAAAAACATATGAGGCAGCTATCCTTTGTCTACAGGAGACACACCTTACTAAAACTTTGATTCCTCAATTGAGGTGGCGGGACTATGGTACACAATTCCATTCAGTCCACACCTCCTATTCTAGAGGGGTGAGCATCTTCTTTAGGTCTGGGGTGGTCTTCTCTTGTATACAGTCCAGGATAGATGAACTAGGGCGATACATTTTCTTGTACTGCAGGATCGAAAACAGACCTTGCGTACTGCCAAATGTATACATCCCCTTTTGATGTTTCGATTCTTTGTGGGCTTACGGAGTTTGTCCTGGATAAGCCAGGGGTGTCTCCAGTATTGATTTAGTCTTGGGAAATGAAGAAATGATGCCGTGGTAAAAAAATGTGAATTATAAACCAAGGGGCCTGTTGGACCATTCCCCGGTGACAGTTTCACTAAAGCTGGGTGAACGTAATCATCCTGGGGAGTGGAGGTTAAGCCCCTTTTGGATTTGAATTGATGGGTGACCCCAATGAGATATTGGTGTCCCTGGGACAGTTTATCAACTCGAACTGGGGCACCGCCTCAGAAGGAATAGTATGGGACACTTTGAAGGCCTTTTTACGAGGTATAATTATACAACAGATTTCAAAAATTAAAAAACAGACTAAGGACTGGGAGAGATTAATTAGAGAGAGGGTAAAAATAGCGGAAGAACAATATATTAATAACCCGACACCTGACACACTCAGGAACTGGATAGAGGAGCAACATAACTACCGGCTAGTGACCCTTCGGAAGATGGAGAACAAATATCTTTTTCGGAGACAAATTGCCTTTGGAGAAGGGGAAAGTATGGGACGCATGTTGGCGCAATTGGTCAGGGCAAACTCCCCCACTTCTGTGGTACCCACAATTACTACAGAGGGTGAAAGAGTGACCTCATATATGCCAGAAATAGCGGGCAAGTTCAAAGAATACTATGAGGACCTGTATAGATCCCGGCAGAACGAGATGAGGGATGGAATGGACAGTTTTTTCAGGGACTTGAATCTCCCCTTCCTCACTGAGATGGATAGAGCGGAGCTTGATCGCCCCATAACGCTAGAGGAGATGCAGCAGATCACTAATGAGATGGCGCGGCAGAAATCACCGGGCCCAAATGGCCTCCCAGCCGAGATATACTGGCATTATGGGGAGGTACTGCTCCCCGAGCTGTTGAGGGTACTGAATTGCTTGTTGGCAAAGGGAGCGCTTCCCCCATCAATGATGGACTCAACCATAATCACCATACATAAGGAGGGCAAAGACCCACTCAATGTTGCCTCATATAGGTCTATTGCTCTGTTGAATACAGATATGAAAATTCTTGCAAGGTCTTGGCAGGTCGAACAAGGTCATATCAAAACTCATCCACCCCGATCAAACAGATTTCGTACCTGCAAGAACAACTAGTATAAATATAAAGCGGCTATACTTGAATCTCCAGGTCCCAATGGACGTGGGTGGAGAGAGGGCCATTCTGTCACTGGATGCCGCCAAGGCCTTTGACAGTTTAGAGTGGCGGTACCTTTGGAGGGCTATGGAAGCAGTCCCAACTTGGACCGGTCTTCATCAATTGGGTCAAAATGGTTTATAGAGCACCAGTGGCCAGAGTCAGGGTAAATAATGAACAATCTGAGAAATTTGGATTGGGGAGGGGTACGAGACAGGGATGTCCCCTGTCACCCCTCCTCTTTGCCATTGAGATTGAGCCTCTGGCCACTGCCCTCAGATCCTCTGATCAGGTGAGGGGCTTTAGAAGAGGTGATTTGAAGGAAAAACTTGCACTATATGCAAATGACCTACTGTTATTTCTCGGAGACACCCAGGATTCCCCTCAGAAAGCTATGAATATTATTAATAGATTTTGTCAAATCTCCAGGTTAAAGATAAACTGGGTAAAATCCAGTCTGCTACCTGTAGACCCATTGGGAGTCCTCCTGCCCAAGGAGGTGGCCCAGATCCAAGTGGTGAATAAATTTAAATACCTGGGTATAAATATTTACAGAGACCCCCAACTTTACACTTCAGACAACATTGATCCGTTATTGACCAAATTTAGGGGAAAAATAAAAGTGTGGAAACGCATGCCAATATCTGTGACAGGTCACTGTAACTTAATTAAAATGATTTGGATACCGCAGCTCCTCTATGTATTACATAATTCCCCAATCTGGTTGTTTAAAAAGTGGTTCCAAAGGATAGATACCTTGTTCAGGGAAATTATCTGGAAGGGTGGTCCTGCAAGAATTCGGTTAAGTACCCTGCAGCTTCAGAAATCGGAAGGAGGCGTTGCGCTTCCACACCCCTTTAGCTATTTTTTGGCGTCACAACTCCAGCACATAGAGGGGTGCAACCTAGTAGGCCGAGAAGCAGGAAGAAAGATCCTCCTACAAAATACCCCACAAGACTCAATAGCTGAAGCTTTGGAGGCAGGATCCTTTCCCTCAGGACTTCCCATTCTGAACCTAATGATGAGAGTATGGGACACAGTGAAATCAATATTGAAGTATAGAGGTCTCACGGAGTATACCCCTCTGTGGGAGAATAGTAGACTGGGAGAACTGCATAAGATGGGGGCAGAAAGGGAATGGGAGAGGCGTGGAATAAAATTAATTTCCCAGCTATACCTAGATGGCAACTTAAAAACTTTCCAGGAACTGAGAGACCAATACGCCCTATCGAATAAATCTTTTTTTTAGATATTTGCAGGTCAGGCATGCATTGGACGAACAGTTCAGAGGTAGGACTTTAGAATGGAGTACAATCCCAGTACTTCAAAAACTAATCAACGCAGGGTCAGGGAAAGGTCTCATTTCAAAAATATATCCACATATTAATAAGGGGATAATGGGAGGGATGAAACCCCCTGCGTATAAGGGAAAAATATGCGGAAGACATCACCGCAAATGCAGTGGAATAGACTTTTGGAACTGGCCCCACTGGTCTCGTTGTCCCCCTCTCAGCGGATGTCACATTTGTTCTTATTACTTAGAACGTACTATACACCTCGCAAACTTTTTCAGTTCGGCCGTCGGTCAGACCCAAGATGCCCTAGGTGTGGGGATTTAGAGGGGGATACGCTCCATATGTTTTGGAGATCGACCGGCGTTTGGAACTTCCACTGAGTTGGAGGTAAAACATTGTCTACTGGGATTAATGGAGGGAGTGGGAAACAAACAGAAAACAACCAGGTAGCAGTAATGAGATGCTTATTCCAAGCAAGGAACCTGATCACCCGCAGAAGGCAGTCGGCGTCACCGCCGTCCAGTGGGACGGTATGAATGAATGTATGAATGGGGTAATTCTAAACAGTATGAATGGGGTAATTCTCAAGGAGAAATCAGTATATATAAAGCAAGGGGTGTTAAAGAAATATGACCTGGTTTGGAAACCCTGGTGGGAAACAAGAGGGATCAATATGTAAATTCTTTCAGTTTAGAAAAACACCTATACCAGTGGTTCTCAACTCCTGTCCTCAGGACCCACTAACAGGCCAGGTTTGCAAGATAACTGAAATGACATCACAGGTGATATCTTTTTGCTGCTCAGTGATTGCAGTATTTTAGTCTTCATCTCTTCAAGGTAATACTTAAAATCTGGCCTGTTAATGTCCTGAGGACAGGAGAACCACCGATCTATACAATGGAAATTGACCTAAGACAACTAGACTATGAGAGACTGAAAGTTGAGTGAATGAGAGGAATGGATGGAGCTGCGAGTGTGAAGTGAATGGGTGAGAATGCTGACCTAATAGAACATCAGATAGGTCCTTCTGCAGGATGCCCACCTTACCAGGGTAACATGCAAAACGTGTACAATACATACATTGCTTATCAAGAGGGTGGAAAGTACCGGGGAGGGGGGATGGGACTTGGAGGAAATGTCTGTTCTGATATATTTTGTAAAATGAAGAAATATTTGAATAAAGAAATAGTTTAAAAAAAAAAATCCTCCCTGTCGAAGTGGTGATGCAGGACATTCTGGGTGAGGTTGGGAAGATTCAGGGCAGCAGGAGGCCTGGATAAGGGCGTGGTGGAATATCAGGACTCTGTAGCTGCTTCCTGTTGATCTCGGGTGTGCAGCTTTTCTTTGTATTCTTGTTTCACTCCCCTAGATTTTCAGATCAAATATATTTTTGATAAAAGGCTACATGCATGGTGACGGTGATGTTCCTTAGTCTGGTTCTCTCATAGGGTTTATGTTGTGCACAATTTGGTTTGCACCATTTATTATGTTCTTGTTTTGTATAGTCATATTCAATAATTTTGTAAATATGTTTTATTTATTTATTATGGTTTTATTGTATATAAGTTGTTGTTTGTAAGATTTTTCAATAAAACAAAATTAACCCCTCATAAGGCACACAGCAGGTGTACAGACCCAGCACAGGGATGGTGGGAATCCCTTATAATTGGCACAGCGGGTATACAGAATCGAGAACTCAGCACAGGAATGGTGGGACTTCTCATAATGTGCACAGCAGGTGTACAGACCTGGAAACTCAGCACAGGGATGGGGGAAACCTCTCATAATGGGTACATCAGGTACACAGACCTGGGAACTCATCACAGGGATGGTGGGAAACTGCCATTCTGTTCCTTGACAGTGAGGTGTGAGGTTGCTAGTTTCTTAGCTCCTGTGCTTCCAGAGACCAGGGGCTAGAGTTGCTTCTCTGCACCAGGAGAGATGCTGGATCCTGGGGAGGACCCTGGCGGGGGCCCCCCTAGATAGGCCTGTGACTGGGCCTCAGCCTGTGGAAGATTCAGGGCCTGGCCCAAGGAAAGATGAATCTCTGTCTGCCTTTAGATGGAGGATTGTTGAAACGCTGAACCAGATTGAGACGGAAGAAGAGAAATTGTTAGCTTTGAAAGCTGAATCTAAAAAGAAAAAGCAGATTTGTGCCAAGGTGTTCAGTAAGAAGAGACCGGCTCTGAGGCCTGAGTTGAAAGACTTGGAACAAACTCTGCAGAAGCAGAAAGAATTGGTGAGTTCTCTGAAGGAGAGTAGTGGAGCTTTTAAAGAAAAGTATAAAAATAAAGAACGGTTTAGCCAAATGAGAAAAGGAGCCGCTTCCTGCTTGGAGGGTGACCCAACCAGTGAGGATATGCAGGTACAGAAAGACTCAGAAGAGAGTGAGAAAGTGGGCCCGGAGGATGAGCCCAGCTCTTCAACACCTCAGACATCTGCTGAGCCCACAATGGTGGAGGCCTCTGTCCCCTTCCCTCCCCAGCAATGTGGAACATCTGAGCAGGAGGTTGAAGATACTGGCATGCTGGATTTCATCAATAAGCTGGAATCCCCTCCGGATGCTGCTTCCCGGGATGATGATGATACGATGGACACCTTTCCTAGCCCTGTGGAAGAAAGACCTGTGGAGAGAGCAAGATCCACCATTAGGTCTGCAGCAACTGGGAAGAAATCTGACCCCACCATCAGCCATAACATCGCAGACGTGACAGCACAGCAAGCAGGTGCAGGTACAGTGTGTGTGCAAGATGGTGTGAACTTTAATCACAATGGGCTTGCTGAGGGTTGTAGTGCTACAGGCAGTCAGCCCAGACCTATTGACAATGTCCAACATAAAATAACATCTGATAATAACTGTCAGCTTCAGTCTGCAGAGAGGTCCATGGACAATACAGAGACTTTGCCTTGACCAGGCACAGCGGCTGTTTCTTAGAATGGTGGAGGAGATGCTGAGTGCAGTGTTACTACAACTATCTAGGAGTCTGCAGCAGCCAAGACTGTGATTGATCCCAGAAAAGAAGCTGAGTGTTCAGAGCAGAGGGAGAGGGCAGTCCTGCCTCTGCTAATCAGAAGACTGCTGTCCCAGCTGATTCAGACTCTCTGCCAGCAGGTTTGAATGTGTCTAAGGACAAGAAGGCAAATGGTGGTGTAAGAAAAACTTATGCTGGTGTTGCTGCTACAGGCTCTGGGAAGGGGGAGCAAGCATGGAAGGAAAATGGAAATGTTTTATCTTCCTCAATGTTTAAAAAAAGGAATGTTGTTCAGTTAAAATGGGAGGGCGGTGGAATCCCCCCACATAGGAGGGCAGTGGTGGATAAGATTTTGCAGATGGGGTTTAGGCCTGCGGAAATCTTCACCCTGATCGGTCCGGCAGGTTCCTATGAGTACGATTTGTCCTTTATCTGTCTGGAGTCTTTGGACATATTTTGGGAGAAACATGAGCACGTGTGCAGGGGCCTGCCGGACTGGAAAGGGCTCATCCCCAAGCTTGTTTCACACCAGCCACTCATTAAAATGGTGACAATTCTTGTCCATAATTAATCCATACCGCAAGGGGAGGGGGTGGTCTGTGCAGCTAAAATTAAAGGTCGTTGACAATGTCGTCCAGCATCTGACCAGAAGGCTGACCATCTTTTATCCGGGCCAGCCAAAGTTCTGCAACAAATGTGGGGATACAGGGCATCTTGCATCCTCCTGTCCAATGATGAAATGCTCTCTGTGTCAGGGTATAGGACATTTGGCAAAGAACTGTAATATTATCAGGTGCAATCTGTGCAATGCGGTGGGACATCCTTACAGTCAGTGTCCTGAGGCAATGCACAACAAGGCTGAGCTCATGAGAGAGTTCTTCCGCCTGGACATGGAAGATGCTCAGTGCTCAGCAGCTGGAGTGCCTGTGTGTCCATCTGAATCTGTGCCAGTACCCAATGTGTCTGTCTCCCCAGTCTGTGGTGCCCCAGTCTGTGCCAATACCCAGTATGTCTGTGTCTCCCCAGTCTGTGCATTTACCTAGTGTGCCCGTGTCTTCCCAGTGTGTAGGTAAGGTATCAGACACAGAAGGATTGGACACATTCTCTGCAACTATGTCTTCTAAAATTGCAGAGGCAGCAAGAGGTGCTGAGGCAGGTGCATCAAGTGTCGAGCTAGTCCCCCTCCCCCGACGCTGCAAGGTTTCTATTGAGGGTAGTGGGGTGCAGGGGAATGGGGAAAATGGTGGAGAGGCTGGCCTGGTGGTAGATAAGGGAAGGGAGAGTGGGGGGGGGTGAAGGGGAGGATAGGTGTGGGGAGGCTGTTGATTCTGGTCTAAGGATGATATGGAGTGGTTGGAGGATAGGAGGAGGAGGGGCAAAACAAGGAAAAAAAGGGGTTCAGTTACCTTAAATCCTAAAGTTTTGCCTTTAGAAAATAAGTTTGAGGTCCTGTCAGATGATGATGATGAATGGGACTCATTCAGTTCAGCGTCCTCTATGCATGATGAGTGTCAGGGTGCAACGAAGTGCACTGGTTCTCCAGGGAGAG
The DNA here is from genome assembly GCF_042186555.1 of Aquarana catesbeiana. NCBI lineage: Eukaryota > Metazoa > Chordata > Amphibia > Anura > Ranidae > Aquarana > Aquarana catesbeiana. The sequence continues at coordinate 235,786,770 of NC_133331.1, read as the reverse complement.
GGAGTAGTCAGGCTAAGAAACAGCTGCCTCAACTACCCTAATGGCAGTTCCCACTCCGTTAAAAGTGGCAACCATTAATGTTGCCAGCTTAAGATCAGTAAGTGCTCGTCATATGGCCTTATTTTTGCTCATCGATTTTGTTGCTGACCATTTGTTTTTGCAAGAGACCCATCTGAGTAGTCTGACCGATATACATCTGGCAAAAAAGGAGTGGAGGCGTGGTCCCTCATTTTGGTCTCTTGCAGTTGAGCCATACAGCGGGGTTACCGTCCCTTTTTCTGGTATGGTAACGTGCCGGCGGGTAATTGAGGCAGAGATAGGGAGATGCATGGTCTTAGACGTCTCTGTGAAGGGGCAGGACTTGTGCCTGATTAACATCTATGATCCCCAGACAAAGTGGGACAGGAAATGCCTCTTTACAAAGATTAAGCCTTTTCACGGCCCAGCAGGTTATCTTTGGACGTGATTTCAACACCATTACTAGGTCTAAAGACAGGAGAGGTTTCAGAGATAAGCTGGGCTATGACACCCTTTTTCTCAATGCGATAGTTAGGGAAGCAGGTCTGGTAGATGCGCACATTAAGCACTGCCCAGACAGCACAGGGTTCACTTTTCAGCGAGGTAATAGAGTAGGATAGACAGTTTTTTTAAAGGGAGACTCCGCTTTTTCGGCACCTGTGTGTTGGGCAGTGGAGTTTTCTGATCACTGTATTCTATCTGTGACTCTGAATGCCCCAGACATGCCACCTAGGGGGAGGGGTATCTGGAGATTGAATTCGGCCCTCCTGGAAGACGAGAGAGTAAGACAATCCTTTGAGGATTTTTTTCAAGCACAGGTAACGATCCTAGAATTTTGCAATGGTGAGAATGGTGAGAGCTTGTTAAACAGCGGACTGTTGGGCTTTTCAAGGCCATAGGAAGAAAGAAGCAGCAAGATAAGTATATCACCTACCAGCGTTTGCGGAGGAAACTTGACCGCCTTGTTTCGAATGGAGGAGATTCTGGGGCGATCTCTGAGGTGAAGCTCCTCCTTAGGAGACATCAATATGACCGGCACGCCTCTTTGGTTCAGGAGAGGGATTACGGGAAATACCATTCGCCTGACCCTTACCAGAATTGTAAACAGAGCATAGCAGTTAAGACGGTCAATGGCCTGAGGGACAGTACGGGCTCTCTGACGAAGTCTAGGTCAGGGATCCCAGAGGTTGTCAGGTCATACTATGCCGATCTCCTGGGAGGAAGGAATCTTGATCGGACAAGGATGTTGGGTTTTTTGGACTCTACACCTGGACTGGAAAGTAATGTTCCTTTGATGAATTTGACAGATGAAATCACTGCAGATGATCTAATCCAGGCTATTGATAAACTAGCCATCAAAAAAACTCCAGGGCCAGATGGTTTGACAGCCGAGTTCTATAAATGTTTTAAGACGATCCTGGCTCCCTACCTTGCGAAGGTTTTTAATGGCTGTTTGAATGAGGGTTCTCTCCCTCCCTCCATGAGGCAATCTGCAGTGATCCTTCTGTCAAAGGGTAAAGATCCTTCGATGATTGGGAAATGGCGCCCCATTAGCCTTCTTAATGTCGATAGAAAGATACTGTCAAAGATTTTCTTCTGGCGATTATCACCAGTTGCAGGCAGTTTGTTATCCCGCCACCAGCACTGTTCGGTCCAAGGTAGAAGCACTTTCTCAGCAGTGTTAGCTGTTCGGGAGGCCTTGGAGCGTTGTAGGGCTGCTGGTTGGGGTAAATTTTTGCTGACATTGGATCAGGCTAAGGCCTTTGATCAGGTTAATCATGAGTACTTGTGGCTCCTTCTTGACAAATATGGCCTGGAGGGGGGTTTCATTGATTGGCTCAAGATTTTGTACAAAGGGGCTGAAAGCTTTCCTCTGGTTAATGGTTGGGTCAGGCAGCCCTTTGCGGTCGGCTCGGGTGTGCGTCAGGGGTGTCCATTGAGTCCTCTGCTATATGTGTTTGCAATCAACCCCTTCATTAGAAGGCTAGAGAGTGGACTTTTGTGTGGGGTACTTTTGGGCATCGCTGGTGAGCCTCCTTTGAAGGTTGTGGCCTATGCTGATGATGTTTCTGTTTTTATCTCTGGGACTGCGGAGGCGCAGGAGGTGTTCTCAGTGATAAGGCAGTATGCAGAGGCATCAGGTTCAAAGGTCAACCAAGACAAGTGTGAAGCTTTCTGGATGGGCATGGAAGGTGAGAGCTTTGTTCTCCCGGATGACTTCCTGGAGCCCCAACAAAAAATTTGAGTTCTAGGCATTGAATTCGGCCCAGGTGACTATGGTCATGCAAATTGGGTGAACAGGCTGGAGAATGCCGATGCCAAGGTGGCAAGCTGGAAAGGTTGGGAGCTTTCCTTGAGGGAAAAGGTTGATCTGATCAAGACTTACCTGATTCTGATTTTTCTGTATGTCAGTTTTGTTTGCATTTTGCCAGTTTCTCTCTATACCAGGATCTATAGTTGTTTCTTCCAGCTGTTATGGGGGAACAGAATAAACCTTGTCAAAAGGAATGTGACTTACCTTCCTAGGCGGGAGGGTGGTCTAGGGATGGTCAACCCTGTAGTCTTTTTCTCTCTGATGTTTGTGAAGTACAATCTTGGTAGCATGTTGGCAGAGAGACCGCCTGGGTGGGTTGGTATTTTCCAGTCTTGGTTTAGGCCTTTTCTGCGAGACTGGGAAAATGGTGGGCCAGTGAAAAGCCTGAGGGTCAAGCATGAACAGCTCCCGGCTTATGTTGCCCCATGTTTGAAAATGCTTCGGCAGTGGCAAGTAACAGCAGGAGAAGTCAGATCTCTTCCAAGGAAACTTCTTGAGAAGCGGATCAGGAGCTCTGCTTTTTGCGAGGCACTGGCCTTGAGGGATTGTCCAAGCCTGGTTTTGGGGGTGGGTTTGCGATTGATTAATTTGGAGAGAATCCCAATGAAGTTTAGGGATCAGGCTTGGCTTGCCTTTCATCGAAAACTATATGTGAAGGGCAACTTAAAGTTTCTTTCCATGAGTGATCGGGGCTGCCCGAGAGTGAAGTGTGGAGGAGTGGTGGAGTCCATGGATCACTTTCTACTTCAATGCCCTTTTAACATAGAGGTGTACAAGAGGGTTGGGAGCGCTCTGAGTATACCCTTCCTCCCTCATATGAGTTATGCAGAGTGGGTGTATGGGGCATTCCAGACTCGTCAGGATTATGATTTGAAAACACTTTTTTTAGTTAGCCCAGTAGTCCGTTATTTCACATGGAGTGCACGGTGTCAGGTATCCTTACGGAGTAAAATCCTCCCTGTCGAAGTGGTGGTGCAGGACATTCTGGGTGAGGTTGGGAAGATTCGGGGTCTTGAGAAAGGCAGGTGGCAGCAGGAGGCCTGGATAAGGGCGTGGAGGAATATCAGGACTCTGTAGCTGCTGCCTGTTGATCTCGGGGTGTGCAGCTTTTCTTTCTATTCTTGATTCACTCCCCTAGATTTTCAAGATGAAATCTATTTTTGATAAAAGGCTACATCCATGGTGACGGTGATGTTCCTTAGTCTGGCTCTCCCATAGGGATTGTGTTGTGTGCAATTTGGTTTGTACCATTTATAATGTTCTTGTTTTGTATTATCATATTCAATTATTTTGTAAATATGTTTTATTTATTTATTATGGTTTTATTGTATATAAGTTGTTGTTTGTAAGATTTTTCAATAAACAAAATTAACCCCTCATAATGGACACAGCAGGTGTACAGACCTAAGAATTCAGCACAGGAATGGTGGGAACCCCTCATAATGGGCACAGCAGCCAGCAGGTGTACAGAGCTGGGAACTCAGCACAGGGATAGTGGAAACCCCTCATAATGGTCACATCCCCCCAACAGTGCAGAACTACAGGTCCTAGCATGAACCCCTAAGATAAAAGGATGTGACATCCCTCCCCCACAAAATCGAAGGACTACAAGTCCCAACATGAACCCCTGTGATCTATGGATGTGACCCCTTAGATCTTACTTGT